>NC_092162.1:75722981-76022981 GCF_045791955.1 Oncorhynchus clarkii lewisi
ATAAATCCATGTAATGTAGTCTACACCATCACAATAAATCCATGTAATGTAGTCTACACCATCACAATAAATCCATGTAATGTAGTCTACACCAACACAATAAATCCATGTAATATAGTCTACACCATCACAATAAATCCATGTAATATAGTCTACACCATCACAATAAATCCATGTAATATAGTCTACACCATCACAATAAATCCATGTAATGTAGTCTACACCATCACAATAAATCCATGTAATATAGTCTACACCAACACAATAAATCCATGTAATATAGTCTACACCATCACAATAAATCCATGTAATATAGTCTACACCATCACAATAAATCCATGTAATATAGTCTACACCATCACAATAAATCCATGTAATATAGTCTACACCATCACAATAAATCCATGTAATATAGTCTACACCATCACAATAAATCCATGTAATATAGTCTACACCATCACAATAAATCCATGTAATATAGTCTACACCATCACAATAAATCCATGTAATATAGTCTACACCATCACAATAAATCCATGTAATATAGTCTACACCATCACAATAAATCCATGTAATATAGTCTACACCATCACAATAAATCCATGTAATATAGTCTACACCATCACAATAAATCCATGTAATATAGTCTACACCATCACAATAAATCCATGTAATATAGTCTACACCATCACAATAAATCCATGTAATATAGTCTACACCATCACAATAAATCCATGTAATATAGTCTACACCATCACAATAAATCCATGTAATATAGTCTACACCATCACAATAAATCCATGTAATATAGTCTACACCATCACAATAAATCCATGTAATATAGTCTACACCATCACAATAAATCCATGTAATATAGTCTACACCATCACAATAAATCCATGTAATATAGTCTACACCATCACAATAAATCCATGTAATATAGTCTACACCATCACAATAAATCCATGTAATATAGTCTACACCATCACAATAAATCCATGTAATATAGTCTACACCATCACAATAAATCCATGTAATATAGTCTACACCATCACAATAAATCCATGTAATATAGTCTACACCATCACAATAAATCCATGTAATATAGTCTACACCATCACAATAAATCCATGTAATATAGTCTACACCATCACAATAAATCCATGTAATATAGTCTACACCATCACAATAAATCCATGTAATATAGTCTACACCATCACAATAAATCCATGTAATATAGTCTACACCATCACAATAAATCCATGTAATATAGTCTACACCATCACAATAAATCCATGTAATATAGTCTACACCATCACAATAAATCCATGTAATATAGTCTACACCATCACAATAAATCCATGTAATATAGTCTACACCATCACAATAAATCCATGTAATATAGTCTACACCATCACAATAAATCCATGTAATATAGTCTACACCATCACAATAAATCCATGTAATATAGTCTACACCATCACAATAAATCCATGTAATATAGTCTACACCATCACAATAAATCCATGTAATATAGTCTACACCATCACAATAAATCCATGTAATATAGTCTACACCATCACAATAAATCCATGTAATATAGTCTACACCATCACAATAAATCCATGTAATATAGTCTACACCATCACAATAAATCCATGTAATATAGTCTACACCATCACCATAAATCCATGTAATATAGTCTACACCATCACCATAAATCCATGTAATATAGTCTACACCATCACAATAAATCCATGTAATATAGTCTACACCATCACAATAAATCCATGTAATATAGTCTACACCATCACAATAAATCCATGTAATATAGTCTACACCATCACAATAAATCCATGTAATATAGTCTACACCATCACAATAAATCCATGTAATATAGTCTACACCATCACAATAAATCCATGTAATATAGTCTACACCATCACAATAAATCCATGTAATATAGTCTACACCATCACAATAAATCCATGTAATATAGTCTACACCATCACAATAAATCCATGTAATATAGTCTACACCATCACAATAAATCCATGTAATATAGTCTACACCATCACAATAAATCCATGTAATATAGTCTACACCATCACAATAAATCCATGTAATATAGTCTACACCATCACAATAAATCCATGTAATATAGTCTACACCATCACAATAAATCCATGTAATATAGTCTACACCATCACAATAAATCCATGTAATATAGTCTACACCATCACAATAAATCCATGTAATATAGTCTACACCATCACAATAAATCCATGTAATATAGTCTACACCATCACAATAAATCCATGTAATATAGTCTACACCATCACAATAAATCCATGTAATATAGTCTACACCATCACAATAAATCCATGTAATATAGTCTACACCATCACAATAAATCCATGTAATATAGTCTACACCATCACAATAAATCCATGTAATATAGTCTACACCATCACAATAAATCCATGTAATATAGTCTACACCATCACCATAAATCCATGTAATATAGTCTACACCATCACAATAAATCCATGTAATATAGTCTACACCATCACAATAAATCCATGTAATATAGTCTACACCATCACAATAAATCCATGTAATATAGTCTACACCATCACAATAAATCCATGTAATATAGTCTACACCATCACAATAAATCCATGTAATATAGTCTACACCATCACAATAAATCCATGTAATATAGTCTACACCATCACAATAAATCCATGTAATATAGTCTACACCATCACAATAAATCCATGTAATATAGTCTACACCATCACAATAAATCCATGTAATATAGTCTACACCATCACAATAAATCCATGTAATATAGTCTACACCATCACAATAAATCCATGTAATATAGTCTACACCATCACAATAAATCCATGTAATATAGTCTACACCATCACAATAAATCCATGTAATATAGTCTACACCATCACAATAAATCCATGTAATATAGTCTACACCATCACAATAAATCCATGTAATATAGTCTACACCATCACAATAAATCCATGTAATATAGTCTACACCATCACCATAAATCCATGTAATATAGTCTACACCATCACAATAAATCCATGTAATATAGTCTACACCATCACAATAAATCCATGTAATATAGTCTACACCATCACAATAAATCCATGTAATATAGTCTACACCATCACAATAAATCCATGTAATATAGTCTACACCATCACCATAAATCCATGTAATATAGTCTACACCATCACAATAAATCCATGTAATATAGTCTACACCATCACAATAAATCCATGTAATATAGTCTACACCATCACAATAAATCCATGTAATATAGTCTACACCATCACAATAAATCCATGTAATATAGTCTACACCATCACAATAAATCCATGTAATATAGTCTACACCATCACAATAAATCCATGTAATATAGTCTACACCATCACAATAAATCCATGTAATATAGTCTACACCAACACAATAAATCCATGTAATATAGTCTACACCATCACAATAAATCCATGTAATATAGTCTACACCATCACAATAAATCCATGTAATATAGTCTACACCATCACAATAAATCCATGTAATATAGTCTACACCATCACAATAAATCCATGTAATATAGTCTACACCGTCACAATAAATCCATGTAATATAGTCTACACCAACACAATAAATCCATGTAATATAGTCTGTCTATACCATCACAATAAATCCATGTAATATAGTCTACACCAACACAATAAATCCATGTAATATAGTCTACACCATCACAATAAATCCATGTAATATAGTCTACACCATCACAATAAATCCATGTAATATAGTCTACACCAACACAATAAATCCATGTAATATAGTCTACACCATCACAATAAATCCATGTAATATAGTCTACACCAACACAATAAATCCATGTAATATAGTCTACACCATCACAATAAATCCATGTAATATAGTCTACACCAACACAATAAATCCATGTAATATAGTCTACACCATCACAATAAATCCATGTAATATAGTCTACACCATCACAATAAATCCATGTAATATAGTCTACACCATCACAATAAATCCATGTAATATAGTCTACACCAACACAATAAATCCATGTAATATAGTCTACACCATCACAATAAATCCATGTAATATAGTCTACACCATCACAATAAATCCATGTCATATAGTCTACACCATCACAATAAATCCATGTAATATAGTCTACACCATCACAATAAATCCATGTAATATAGTCTACACCATCACAATAAATCCATGTAATATAGTCTACACCATCACAATAAATCCATGTAATATAGTCTACACCATCACAATAAATCCATGTAATATAGTCTACACCATCACAATAAATCCATGTAATATAGTCTACACCAACACAATAAATCCATGTAATATAGTCTACACCATCACAATAAATCCATGTAATATAGTCTACACCATCACAATAAATCCATGTAATATAGTCTACACCATCACAATAAATCCATGTAATATAGTCTACACCATCACAATAAATCCATGTAATATAGTCTACACCATCACAATAAATCCATGTAATATAGTCTACACCATCACAATAAATCCATGTAATATAGTCTACACCATCACAATAAATCCATGTAATATAGTCTACACCATCACAATAAATCCATGTAATATAGTCTACACCATCACAATAAATCCATGTAATATAGTCTACACCAACACAATAAATCCATGTAATATAGTCTACACCATCACAATAAATCCATGTAATATAGTCTACACCATCACAATAAATCCATGTAATATAGTCTACACCATCACAATAAATCCATGTAATATAGTCTACACCATCACAATAAATCCATGTAATATAGTCTACACCGTCACAATAAATCCATGTAATATAGTCTACACCAACACAATAAATCCATGTAATATAGTCTGTCTATACCATCACAATAAATCCATGTAATATAGTCTACACCAACACAATAAATCCATGTAATATAGTCTACACCATCACAATAAATCCATGTAATATAGTCTACACCATCACAATAAATCCATGTAATATAGTCTACACCAACACAATAAATCCATGTAATATAGTCTACACCATCACAATAAATCCATGTAATATAGTCTACACCAACACAATAAATCCATGTAATATAGTCTACACCATCACAATAAATCCATGTAATATAGTCTACACCAACACAATAAATCCATGTAATATAGTCTACACCATCACAATAAATCCATGTAATATAGTCTACACCATCACAATAAATCCATGTAATATAGTCTACACCATCACAATAAATCCATGTAATATAGTCTACACCAACACAATAAATCCATGTAATATAGTCTACACCATCACAATAAATCCATGTAATATAGTCTACACCATCACAATAAATCCATGTAATATAGTCTACACCATCACAATAAATCCATGTAATATAGTCTACACCATCACAATAAATCCATGTAATATAGTCTACACCATCACAATAAATCCATGTAATATAGTCTACACCATCACAATAAATCCATGTAATATAGTCTACACCATCACAATAAATCCATGTAATATAGTCTACACCATCACAATAAATCCATGTAATATAGTCTACACCAACACAATAAATCCATGTAATATAGTCTACACCATCACAATAAATCCATGTAATATAGTCTACACCATCACAATAAATCCATGTAATATAGTCTACACCATCACAATAAATCCATGTAATATAGTCTACACCATCACAATAAATCCATGTAATATAGTCTACACCGTCACAATAAATCCATGTAATATAGTCTACACCAACACAATAAATCCATGTAATATAGTCTGTCTATACCATCACAATAAATCCATGTAATATAGTCTACACCAACACAATAAATCCATGTAATATAGTCTACACCATCACAATAAATCCATGTAATATAGTCTACACCATCACAATAAATCCATGTAATATAGTCTACACCAACACAATAAATCCATGTAATATAGTCTACACCATCACAATAAATCCATGTAATATAGTCTACACCAACACAATAAATCCATGTAATATAGTCTACACCATCACAATAAATCCATGTAATATAGTCTACACCAACACAATAAATCCATGTAATATAGTCTACACCATCACAATAAATCCATGTAATATAGTCTACACCATCACAATAAATCCATGTAATATAGTCTACACCATCACAATAAATCCATGTAATATAGTCTACACCAACACAATAAATCCATGTAATATAGTCTACACCATCACAATAAATCCATGTAATATAGTCTACACCATCACAATAAATCCATGTAATATAGTCTACACCATCACAATAAATCCATGTAATATAGTCTACACCATCACAATAAATCCATGTAATATAGTCTACACCATCACAGTAAATCCATGTAATATAGTCTACACCATCACAATAAATCCATGTAATATAGTCTACACCATCACAATAAATCCATGTAATATAGTCTACACCATCACAATAAATCCATGTAATATAGTCTACACCATCACAATAAATCCATGTAATATAGTCTACACCATCACAATAAATCCATGTAATATAGTCTACACCATCACAATAAATCCATGTAATATAGTCTACACCAACACAATAAATCCATGTAATATAGTCTACACCATCACAATAAATCCATGTAATATAGTCTACACCATCACAATAAATCCATGTAATATAGTCTACACCATCACAATAAATCCATGTAATATAGTCTACACCATCACAATAAATCCATGTAATATAGTCTACACCATCACAGTAAATCCATGTAATATAGTCTACACCATCACAATAAATCCATGTAATATAGTCTACACCATCACAATAAATCCATGTAATATAGTCTACACCATCACAATAAATCCATGTAATATAGTCTACACCATCACAATAAATCCATGTAATATAGTCTACACCATCACAATAAATCCATGTAATATAGTCTACACCATCACAATAAATCCATGTAATATAGTCTACACCATCACAATAAATCCATGTAATATAGTCTACACCATCACAATAAATCCATGTAATATAGTCTACACCATCACAATAAATCCATGTAATATAGTCTACACCATCACAATAAATCCATGTAATATAGTCTACACCATCACAATAAATCCATGTAATATAGTCTACACCATCACAATAAATCCATGTAATATAGTCTACACCATCACAATAAATCCATGTAATATAGTCTACACCATCACAATAAATCCATGTAATATAGTCTACACCATCACAATAAATCCATGTAATATAGTCTACACCATCACAATAAATCCATGTAATATAGTCTACACCATCACAATAAATCCATGTAATATAGTCTACACCATCACAATAAATCCATGTAATATAGTCTACACCATCACAATAAATCCATGTAATATAGTCTACACCTTCACAATAAATCCATGTAATAGAGTCTACACCATCACAATAAATCCATGTAATATAGTCTACCTACACCATCACAGTAAATCACAGAAACACTTACCTCTGTCTTCCATTTCTTCTTGACATCCAGGAAGACATCGTAGAGGGCATCAATCTCTTTAGTAGCATTGGTGGGAGTGGTGTGCTGGGGTACTAACACAAAGTCCCGTATGGCTGGAGAGAAAGAGAGAGAATGAGACAGAGAGATGGTGTGAGAGAGAGATGATGAGAGAGAGAGATGGTGTGAGAGAGAGATGATGAGAGAGAGAGAGAGTGAGAGAGGCAGGGAGAGAGATACAGAGAGTGAGTGAGGGAGAGACAGAGATTGAGAGAGGCAGGGAGAGTGAGAGGCAGGGAGAGAAAGAGGCAGGGAGAGAGAGAGAGAGAGAAAAAGTGTGTTTGTGCGTGTGTATCATTGAATGTGTATCATTGAAAGCATCTTTGAAGCTTAAGCATGTTGGTAGAGAGACAGAGATAGAGAGAGACAGAAGGAGAGAGCTTTAGGGAGAGGCATGGAGGGAGAGAGTGAGACAGAGGGGGAGAGAGATACACAGAGAGGTGGAGAGAGAGACAGGGAGAGACAGAGACACATATGGGGAGAGAGAGAGAGGCAGGGAGGGCCTTCTATTTCATCAAAAGGAAAATAAAAGTCAACATACCAATTAGGATCTGGCTAAAACTACTTGAATCAGTTGAAGAACCCATTGCCCTTTATGATTGTCAGGTCTGGGGTCTGCTCACCAACCAAGAATTTACAAAATGGAACAAACACCAAATTGAGACTGCATGCAGAATTCTACAAAAATATCCTCAGTGTACAACGTAGAACACCAAATAATGCATGCAGAGCAGAATTAGGACGATACCCGCTAATGATCAAAATCCAGAAAAGAGCCGTTAAATTCTACAACCACAAAAGGAAGCGATTCCCAAACTTACCACAACAAAGCCTACAGAGAGCTGAACCTGGAGAAGAGTCCCCTAAGCAAGCTGGTTCTGGGGCTCTGTTCACAAACACACCCTACAGAGCCCCAGGACAGCAGCACAATTAGACCCAACCAAATCATGAGAAAACAAAAAGATAATTACTTGACACATTGGAAAGAATTAACAAAAAAACAGAGCAAACTAGAATGCTATTTGGCCCTACACAGAGAGTACACAGCGGCAGAATACCTGACCACTGTGACTGACCCAAAATTAAGGAAAGCTTTGACTATGTACAGACTCAGTGAGCATAGCCTTGCTATTGAGAAAGGCCGCCGTAGGCAGACATGGCTCTCAAGAGAAGACAGGCTATGTGCTCACTGCCCACAAAATGAGGTGGAAACTGAGCTGCACTTCCTAACCTCCTGCCCAATGTATGACCATATTAGAGAGACATATTTCCCTCAGATTACACAGATCCACAAAGAATTCGAAAACAAATCCAATTTTGAAAAACTCTACTGGGTGAAATTCCACAGTGTGCCATCACAGCAGCAAGATTTGTGACCTGTTGCCACGAGAAAAGGGCAACCAGTTGTTACGTTCCCCAGTTTATGTGTTGTAGTTTGTGTATTTGCATGTGTTTTATTTCAGGAAATGGCTTCCAGAAATCCCTCAAGCAGCTGATTGGTCAACTCCAGGGCTAATTAGATTAGATTTAGATTACTTGTTATTACTGCATTGTTGGAACTAGAAGCACAAGCATTTCGCTACACTCGCATTAACATCTGCTAACCATGTGTATGTGACAAATAAAATTTGATTTGATTTGATTTAATTGGAGAGCTGACCCCGCCCCCTCGTCAAGACACAGCTGTCTCCAGTTACATGCATTCTGAAGCTATATAAAAGCCAGTGTTCTGTTCAGGAGAGAGAGATTTTGGAGGTAGGGATTGCTGAGAGAGATTTTTTGCTGAGGTCATTGCAGAGCGATTGTTTGTGATAGAGAGATTTTGCTAGAGGTTGATTTTGCTGGGAGTTCATTGCTTAGAGTTGGTATGTTCTGTGAGTTTGTTGCTCAGGTAGAGCTTATTTGATGTACTTTGTTTCTTAGTTTGTTGGTGAAATTGTTTAATATTCTGTTTCATTTGTTCCCAGGGGGGAAGGGGAAGGCACCTTGGGAGTGTTTAGGCAAGAGGCCCGCGGGCATACATATACCCGTAGTATATTCACTGTCTAGGCACACTAGGTAAGACCTGGGCGGACCACCCCCTGTATTTTGGTTAGGGCACCACATTCTGCCTGTTGTCATCCTTACTCGCACCTACGGTCCATACGTTTTTCACTTCACGGAGAGTTTAGTTGTAGCAGGGAGTTGCGTTCCCTCTTCATAGAGGCGTGCGTAACACCAGTGAAGAACACACACCATTGTAAATACAACCCATATTTATGATTATTTATTTTATCTTGTGTCCTTTACCATTTGTACATTGTTAAAACACTGTATGTGTGTGTATATATATATATATATATATATATATATATATATATATATATATATATATATATATATATAATATGACATTTGTAATGTCTTTATTGTTTTGAAACTTCTGTATGTGTAATGTTTACTGTTAATTTTTATTGTTTATTTCACTTTATATATTATCTACTTCACTTGCTTTGGTAATGTTAACATGTTTCCCATGCCAATACAGCCCCTTGAATTGAGAGACAGAGAGAGACAGACAGAGAAAGAGTTTGAGAGAGAGAGACAGAGAGTAAAGTTTGAGAGAGAGACAGAAAGAGACAGAGAGACAGACAGACACAGAGAGAGAGAGACAGACAAAGAGACAGGCAGAGTTAAAGAGACAGAAAGACAGACAGATTGATTTAATCTATCATTATTCTCATTAATATTGTTGTTGTAGTTAATGGTTATCCCATTTCCACTACTATTATTATTATTGATGTTGGTCCCATCATTTGTTGTTATATGTATACTTTGACAATGTACGAGAGAGAGGCATGACATATGCTGTCATGTCTGTTTAATCCTATCTCATGATGTCATGTCTGTTTAATTCTTGCTCATGATGTTCTCAACTCAATTGATTCACTCCAATGTACCTGTAATAACATCTGACGACTGTTTGTAACACCCCTACGATAACTTATAACAGTGTTATAACAACCTGTCTTGGGGGTGTGAAGGCGGACGATGAAGGGTTCTCTGGAGAAGGCATCCTCGTCTCCCGGCAACATGTCAGAATACTGGTACTGATCTGTTACTGTCACAGAGCCGATCCTACACACAAACACACAGTAATCAGACTTTTCTAATCATATAAAAAAGCTTGTTAGACTCAGTCCTGCACAGGAAAAAGATGACTATTTTACCTGTAACCTTTATTTAACAAGACAGTTGAGAATACATTCTTATGTATAATGACAGCTTCCCAGGGAACAGTGGGTTAACTGCCTTGTTCAGGGGCAGAAGGACAGATTTTTACCTTGTCAGATTGGGGAAACAGATCCAGCAACCTTTCGGTTACTAGTCTAACGCTCTAACCACTAGGCTACCTGTTCTAACCACTAGGCTACCTGCTCTTACAACTAGGCTACCTGCTCTCACCACTAGGCTACCTGCTCTCACCACTAGGCTACCTGCCGCCACCAATAAAGGTGATGATGATGATAGTTGGTCTCACCTGAACACAAACTGGTCCTGGTAGCTAGGTGTCCTGGTCTCACCTGACCGCAAACTGCTCCTGGTAGCTAGGTGTCCTGGTCTTACCTGACTGCAAACTGGTCCTGGTAGCTAGGTGTCCCTGGTCTCACCTGACCGCAAACTGCTCCTGGTAGCTAGGTGTCCTGGTCTCACCTGACCGCAAACTGCTCCTGGTAGCTAGGTGTCCTGGTCTCACCTGAATGCAAACTGGTCCTGGTAGCTAGGTGTCCTGGTCTCACCTGAACACATACTGGTCCTGGTAGCTAGGTGTCCTGGGCTCACCTGAACACATACTGGTCCTGGTAGCTAGGTGTCCTGGGCTCACCTGAACACATACTGGTCCTGGTAGCTAGGTGTCCTGGGCTCACCTGAACACAAACACATACTGCTCCTGGTAGCTAGGTGTCCTGCCCAGCCGCTCACTGGCCACATAATCATACTGGTTCTGGCTGTCATACCTGATAGAGAAGAGAAAAAGCCTCTTGATGTACACACTCACAACCTCTGAAAACATGGATTCTTAGGTGTTTGTGTGTTTGACCTGTTCAGTTCAGTTATCAGCAGCGGTATGGCTTTCTGTTTAGTGTCTCTCACTTCCTGTAGCAGGCACACATCACAACGAGACACGATCTGAAACACACACACACACACTTTCAGCTTTAATCTGAAAATAGTGGGTGTGTGTCTGGGTGTGGGGGTGTGTGTGTGGGTGTGTGTCTGGGTGTGTATAAGGCAGTTGTGGTATGGAAGGGTCAACTCTCACTCTCCTCTCCTCTCCTCTCCTCTCCTCTCATGTCTGTACAGGTCTCTATGTCAGGTTCTGACTGCTTCAGTCATGAGATCATATGTCATCCAGGTTCACTCACACACAGCCCTCTGATAAGCTCTGCTGCAGCCTGCGAGTGTGTGTAGGTGTGTGTGTGTATAGCTGGTTGCCCCTCGAGTGTGGGTGTGTGTAGTTTTGTGTATAGCTGGTTGACCCTGCGAGTGTGTGTGTGTGTGTGTGTGTGTTTGTGTGTGTGTGTGTGTGTGTGTGTGTGTGTGCGCACGCATGAAACTCTCACCCGTATTAGTGTGTGCATGACTTCAGTGTTGCGTGACTTGGAGTCTCCGAAGCTTTGGACGTTAAAGGCACAGATCTTAAACCCTGAGATCAGCTTTACCCCGCTCAGAGAGAGGAGGAAGAGGAGGAGGAGGAGGGAGGAAGAGGATGACATGGTGCCAAGCTGTGGAAGAGGCAGAATCTTGTTAATCAGTCAGTCAATCAGTCATCCAGCCAGTCAGTCAGCCAGTCAGCCAGTCAGTCAGCCAGTCAGTCAGTCAGCCAGTCAGCCAGTCAGCCAGTCAGTCAGTCAGCCAGTCAGCCAATCATTCAGTCAGTCAGTCAGTCAGTCAGTCAGTCAATCAGTCAGTCACAAAGTTATGTAGAAATCTCTCAATAATCATATGAATTGTGTATCCTAAATCAGCGTTTTTTAAAAACTCTCCTTGTTAAATAGACATCTCCATTGTTTAGTTGCTACCATGCTGTGTTGTCATGTGCTGCCACCATTCTGCGTTGCTACCCTGTTGTTGTCATGTTGTGTTGCTACTGTGTTGTTGTCATGTGTTGCTACCGTGTTGTTGTCATGTTGTGTTGCTACCGTGTTGTTGTCATGTTGTGTTGTTACCATGCTGTGTTGTCATGTGTTGCTTCCATGTTGTGTTTGTACCGTGTTGTTGTCATGTTGTGTTGCTACTGTGTTGTTGTCATGTGTTGCTACCATGTTGTGTTACTACCGTGTTGTTGTCATGTTGTGTTGTTACCATGCTGTGTTGTCATGTGTTGCTTCCATGTTGTGTTGTTGTCATGTTGTGTTGCTACTGTGTTGTTGTCATGTGTTGCTACCATGTTGTGTTGCTACTGTGTTGTTATCATGTTGTGTTGCTACCATGATATGTTGTCATGTGTTGCTGCCATGTTGTGTTGGTACCGTGTTGTTGTCATGTGTTGCTGCCATGCTATGTTGTTTTCATGTTGTGTTGTCATGTGGTGCTATGATGCTGTGTTGTCATGTGGTGCTACCATGCTGTGTTGTCATGTGGTGCTACCATGCTGTGTTGTCATGTGGTGCTACCATGCTGTGTTGTCATGTGTTGCTGCCATGTTATGCTGTTGTCTTTGGTCTCTCTTTATATAGTGTTGTCGTGTCGGGATGTGTGTTTTGTCCTACATTTTTAATCCCAGCCCCTGTCCCTGCAGGAATCCTTTTGCCTTTTGGTAGGCCGTCATTGTAAATAAGAATTTGTTTTTAACTGACTTGCCTAGTTAAATAAAGGTTCAATGAAATAAAATAAAACATTTATTTGAACTATTCTATAGTTAATGAAACTGACACTAACAGTTGAGCTTCCTCCACTGTCCAACTACCCCATACTGGGCTTGAACCAGTGATCCTCTGATCACAAACACAAGCAACCCTGCTCCTTGACAATGCACCAAGGGTTTGAGCCACCCAAATGTTACCTCTTGGATGGCGTCATCCATGACAGTTCAAGCTAGTTTTGGAGTGAGCTTATGGCACGTTCTTAACTCTGCTACGCTAGCACAGCTGATTACACTTGTCAACTAATCATCAAGTCCCTGAATAGGTGAATCAGGTAATTTAGTTCAGGGAAACAACAACATTCTAAGACGTCTGGGGGACTTTAACTCAAGTAGCAGTTGAGTTAAATAGAAATTTCTCAATATTCATAAAAAATGTGTAAGCTAAACCAGTGGTCTTGCCCAAGGACCGCTCCCAGGCAAACCAGTGGCCCAGGGAACCCTCCCAGGCAAACCAGTGGCCCAGGGAACGCTCCCAGGCAAAGCAGTGGCCCAGGGAACACTCCCAGGCAAACCAGTGGCCCAGGGAACACTCCCAGGCAAACCAGTGGCCCAGGGAACCCTCCCAGGCAAACCAGTGGCCCAGGGAACCCCTCCAAGACCCTCCAGTGGCCGAAGGACCCCTCCAAGACAAACCAGTGGCCCAAAGACCCCCTCCCAGATGAACCAGTGGCCCAGGGAACCCCTCCCAGACAAACCAGTGGCCCAGGGACCCCTCCAAGACAAACCAGTGGCCCAGGGACCCCCTCCCAGGCAAACCAGTGGCCCAGGGAACCCTCCCAGGCAAACCAGTGGCCCAGGGAGCCCCTCCCAGATAAACCAGTGGCCTAGGGAACCCCTCCCAGACAAACCAGTGGCCCAGGGAACCCTTCCCAGGCAAACCAGTGGCCCAGGGACCTCTCCAAGACAAACCAGTGGCCCAGGGAACCCCTCCAAGACAAACCAGTGGCCCAGGGAACCCCTCCCAGATAAACCAGTGGCCCAGGGAACCCCTCCCAGGCAAACCAGTGGCCCAGGGAACCCTCCCAGGCAAACCAGTGGCCCAGGGAACCCCTCACAGATAAACCAGTGGCCCAGGGAACCCCTCACAGACAAACCAGTGGCCCAGGGAACCCCTCCCAGGAAAACCAGTGGCCCAGGGAACCCCTCCCAGACCCTCAAGTGGCCCAGGGACCCCTCCAAGACAAACCAGTGACCCAGGGAACCCCTCCCAGACAAACCAGTGGCGGAGGGACCCCTCCAAGACAAACCAGTGGCCCAAAGACCCTCTACCAGGTGAACCAGTGGCCCAGGGAACCCCTCCCAGGTGAACCAGTGACCCAAGGAACCCCTCCCAGACAAACCAGTGGCACAGGGACCCCTCCAAGACAAACCAGTGGCCCAGGGACCCCTCCCAGGCAAACCAGTGGCCCAGGGAACCCTCCCAGGCAAACCAGTGGCCCAGGGAGCCCCTCCCAGATAAACCAGTGGCCCAGGGACCCCCTCCCAGGCAAACCAGTGGCCCAGGGAACCCTCCCAGGCAAACCAGTGGCCCAGGGAGCCCCTCCCAGATAAACCAGTGGCCTAGGGAACCCCTCCCAGACAAACCAGTGGCCCAGGGAACCCTTCCCAGGCAAACCAGTGGCCCAGGGACCTCTCCAAGACAAACCAGTGGCCCAGGGAACCCCTCCAAGACAAACCAGTGGCCCAGGGAACCCCTCCCAGATAAACCAGTGGCCCAGGGAACCCCTCCCAGGCAAACCAGTGGCCCAGGGAACCCTCCCAGGCAAACCAGTGGCCCAGGGAACCCCTCACAGATAAACCAGTGGCCCAGGGAACCCCTCACAGACAAACCAGTGGCCCAGGGAACCCCTCCCAGGAAAACCAGTGGCCCAGGGAACCCCTCCCAGACCCTCAAGTGGCCCAGGGACCCCTCCAAGACAAACCAGTGACCCAGGGAACCCCTCCCAGACAAACCAGTGGCTGAGGGACCCCTCCAAGACAAACCAGTGGCCCAAAGACCCTCTACCAGGTGAACCAGTGGCCCAGGGAACCCCTCCCAGGTGAACCAGTGACCCAAGGAACCCCTCCCAGACAAACCAGTGGCACAGGGACCCCTCCAAGACAAACCAGTGGCCCAGGGACCCCTCCCAGGCAAACCAGTGGCCCAGGGAACCCTCCCAGGCAAACCAGTGGCCCAGGGAACCCCTCCCAGACAAACCAGTGGCCCAGGGACCACTCCAAGACAAACCAGTGGCCCAGGGACCCCCCCAAGACAAACCAGTGGTCCAGGGACCCCTCCCAGGCAAACCAGTGGCACAGGGAACCCTCCCAGGCAAACCAGTGGCCCAGAAAACCCCTCCCAGACAAACCAGTGGCCCAGGGAACCCCTCCCAGGTGAACCAGTGACCCAGTGACCCCTCCCAGGCAAACCAGTGGCCCAGGGAACCCTCCCAGGCAAACCAGTGGCCCAGGGAACCCCTCCAAGACAAACCAGTGGCCCAGGGAACCCCTCCCAGATAAACCAGTGGCCCAGGGAACCCCTCCCAGGCAAACCAGTGGCCCAGGGACCCCTCCCAGGCAAACCAGTGGCCCAGGGAACCCCTCACAGGCAAACCAGTGGCACAGGGAACCCTCCCAGGCAAACCAGTGGCCCAGGGAACCCCTCCCAGACAAACCAGTGGCCCAGGGAACCCCTCCCAGGCAAACCAGTGGCCCAGGGAACCCTCCCAGGCAAACCAGTGGCCCAGGGAACCCCTCCAAGACAAACCAGTGGCCCAGGGAACCCCTCCCAGGCAAACCAGTGGCACAGGGAACCCTCCCAGGCAAACCAGTGGCCCAGGGAACCCCTCACAGATAAACCAGTGGCCCAGGGAGCCCCTCCCAGATAAACCAGTGGCCCAGGGAACCCCTCCCAGACAAACCAGTGGCCCAGGGAATCCTTCCCAGGCAAACCAGTGGCCCAGGGACCTCACCAAGACAAACCAGTGGCCCAGGGAACCCCTCCAAGACAAACCAGTGGCCCAGGGAACCCCTCCCAGATAAACCAGTGGCCCAGGGAACCCCTCCCAGGCAAACCAGTGGCCCAGGGAACCCTCCCAGGCAAACCAGTGGCCCAGGGAACCCCTCACAGATAAACCAGTGGCCCAGGGAACCCCTCCCAGACAAACCAGTGGCCCAGGGAACCCCTCCCAGGAAAACCAGTGGCCCAGGGAACCCCTCCCAGACCCTCAAGTGGCCCAGGGACCCCTCCAAGACAAACCAGTGACCCAGGGAACCCCTCCCAGACAAACCAGTGGCTGAGGGACCCCTCCAAGACAAACCAGTGGCCCAAAGACCCTCTACCAGGTGAACCAGTGGCCCAGGGAACCCCTCCCAGGTGAACCAGTGACCCAGGGAACCCCTCCCAGACAAACCAGTGGCACAGGGACCCCTCCAAGACAAACCAGTGGCCCAGGGAACCCCTCCCAGGTGAACCAGTGACCCAGTGACCCCTCCCAGGCAAACCAGTGGCCCAGGGAACCCTCCCAGGCAAACCAGTGGCCCAGGGAACCCCTCCAAGACAAACCAGTGGCCCAGGGAACCCCTCCCAGATAAACCAGTGGCCCAGGGAACCCCTCCCAGGCAAACCAGTGGCCCAGGGAACCCTCCCAGGCAAACCAGTGGCCCAGGGAACCACTCACAGGCAAACCAGTGGCACAGGGAACCCTCCCAGGCAAACCAGTGGTCCAGGGAACCCCTCCCAGGCAAACCAGTGGCCCAGGGAACCCTCCCAGGCAAACCAGTGGCCCAGGGAACCCCTCCAAGACAAACCAGTGGCCCAGGGAACCCCTCCCAGGCAAACCAGTGGCACAGGGAACCCTCCCAGGCAAACCAGTGGCCCAGGGAACCCCTCACAGATAAACCAGAGGCCCAGGGAACCCCTCCCAGACAAACCAGTGGCCCAGGGAACCCCTCCCAGGAAAACCAGTGACCCAGGGAACCCCTCCCAGACCCTGAAGTGGCCCAGGGACCCCTCCAAGACAAACCAGTGACCCAGGGAACCCCTCCCAGACAAACCAGTGGCTGAGGGACCCCTCCAAGACAAACCAGTGGCCCAAAGACCCTCTCCCAGGTGAACCAGTGGCCCAGGGAACCCCTCCCAGGTGAACCAGTGACCCAGGGAACCCCTCCAAGACAAAAAGGTGGTCCAGGGAACCCCTCCCAGACAAACCAGTGGCCCAGGGACCCCCTCCCAGGCAAACCAGTGGCCCAGGGACCCCTCCAAGACAAACCAGTGGCACAGGGACCCCTCCAAGACAAACCAGTGGCCCAGGGAACCCCTCCCAGACAAACCAGTGGCCCAGGGACCCCCTCCCAGGCAAACCAGTGGCCCAAGGACCCCTCCAAGACAAACCAGTGGCACAGGGACCCCTCCCAGGCAAACCAGTGGCCCAGGGAACCCCTCCAAGACAAACCAGTGGCCCAGGGACCCCTCCAAGACAAACCAGTGGTCCAGGGACCCCTCCCAGGCAAACCAGTGGCACAGGGAACCCTCCCAGGCAAACCAGTGGCCCAGGGAACCCCTCCCAGACAAACCAGTGGCCCAGGGACCACTCCAAGACAAACCAGTGGTCCAGGGACCCCTCCCAGGCAAACCAGTGGCACAGGGAACCCTCCCAGGCAAACCAGTGGCCCAGGGAACCCCTCCCAGACAAACCAGTGGCCCAGGGAACCCCTCCCAGGCAAACCAGTGGCCCAGGGAACCCTCCCAGGCAAACCAGTGGCCCAAAGACCCTCTACCAGGTGAACCAGTGGCCCAGGGAACCCCTCCCAGGTGAACCAGTGACCCAGGGAACCCCTCCCAGACAAACCAGTGGCACAGGGACCCCTCCAAGACAAACCAGTGGCCCAGGGACCCCTCCCAGGCAAACCAGTGGCCCAGGGAACCCTCCCAGGCAAACCAGTGGCCCAGGGAACCCCTCCCAGACAAACCAGTGGCCCAGGGACCACTCCAAGACAAACCAGTGGCCCAGGGACCCCCCCAAGACAAACCAGTTGTCCAGGGACCCCTCCCAGGCAAACCAGTGGCACAGGGAACCCTCCCAGGCAAACCAGTGGCCCAGAAAACCCCTCCCAGACAAACCAGTGGCCCAGGGAACCCCTCCCAGGTGAACCAGTGACCCAGTGACCCCTCCCAGGCAAACCAGTGGCCCAGGGAACCCTCCCAGGCAAACCAGTGGCCCAGGGAACCCCTCCAAGACAAACCAGTGGCCCAGGGAACCCCTCCCAGATAAACCAGTGGCCCAGGGAACCCCTCCCAGGCAAACCAGTGGCCCAGGGAACCCTCCCAGGCAAACCAGTGGCCCAGGGAACCCCTCACAGGCAAACCAGTGGCACAGGGAACCCTCCCAGGCAAACCAGTGGCCCAGGGAACCCCTCCCAGACAAACCAGTGGCCCAGGGAACCCCTCCCAGGCAAACCAGTGGCCCAGGGAACCCTCCCAGGCAAACCAGTGGCCCAGGGAACCCCTCCAAGACAAACCAGTGGCCCAGGGAACCCCTCCCAGGCAAACCAGTGGCACAGGGAACCCTCCCAGGCAAACCAGTGGCCCAGGGAACCCCTCACAGATAAACCAGTGGCCCAGGGAGCCCCTCCCAGATAAACCAGTGGCCCAGGGAACCCCTCCCAGACAAACCAGTGGCCCAGGGAACCCTTCCCAGGCAAACCAGTGGCCCAGGGACCTCACCAAGACAAACCAGTGGCCCAGGGAACCCCTCCCAGGCAAACCAGTGGCCCAGGGAACCCTCCCAGGCAAACCAGTGGCCCAGGGAACCCCTCACAGATAAACCAGTGGCCCAGGGAACCCCTCCCAGACAAACCAGTGGCCCAGGGAACCCCTCCCAGGAAAACCAGTGGCCCAGGGAACCCCTCCCAGACCCTCAAGTGGCCCAGGGACCCCTCCAAGACAAACCAGTGACCCAGGGAACCCCTCCCAGACAAACCAGTGGCTGAGGGACCCCTCCAAGACAAACCAGTGGCCCAAAGACCCTCTACCAGGTGAACCAGTGGCCCAGGGAACCCCTCCCAGGTGAACCAGTGACCCAGGGAACCCCTCCCAGACAAACCAGTGGCACAGGGACCCCTCCAAGACAAACCAGTGGCCCAGGGAACCCCTCCCAGGTGAACCAGTGACCCAGTGACCCCTCCCAGGCAAACCAGTGGCCCAGGGAACCCTCCCAGGCAAACCAGTGGCCCAGGGAACCCCTCCAAGACAAACCAGTGGCCCAGGGAACCCCTCCCAGATAAACCAGTGGCCCAGGGAACCCCTCCCAGGCAAACCAGTGGCCCAGGGAACCCTCCCAGGCAAACCAGTGGCCCAGGGAACCCCTCACAGGCAAACCAGTGGCACAGGGAACCCTCCCAGGCAAACCAGTGGTCCAGGGAACCCCTCCCAGGCAAACCAGTGGCCCAGGGAACCCTCCCAGGCAAACCAGTGGCCCAGGGAACCCCTCCAAGACAAACCAGTGGCCCAGGGAACCCCTCCCAGGCAAACCAGTGGCACAGGGAACCCTCCCAGGCAAACCAGTGGCCCAGGGAACCCCTCACAGATAAACCAGAGGCCCAGGGAACCCCTCCCAGACAAACCAGTGGCCCAGGGAACCCCTCCCAGGAAAACCAGTGACCCAGGGAACCCCTCCCAGACCCTGAAGTGGCCCAGGGACCCCTCCAAGACAAACCAGTGACCCAGGGAACCCCTCCCAGACAAACCAGTGGCTGAGGGACCCCTCCAAGACAAACCAGTGGCCCAAAGACCCTCTCCCAGGTGAACCAGTGGCCCAGGGAACCCCTCCCAGGTGAACCAGTGACCCAGGGAACCCCTCCAAGACAAAAAGGTGGTCCAGGGAACCCCTCCCAGACAAACCAGTGGCCCAGGGACCCCCTCCCAGGCAAACCAGTGGCCCAGGGACCCCTCCAAGACAAACCAGTGGCACAGGGACCCCTCCAAGACAAACCAGTGGCCCAGGGAACCCCTCCCAGACAAACCAGTGGCCCAGGGACCCCCTCCCAGGCAAACCAGTGGCCCAAGGACCCCTCCAAGACAAACCAGTGGCCCAGGGAGCCCCTCCCAGATAAACCAGTGGCCCAGGGAACCCCTCCCAGACAAACCAGTGGCCCAGGGAACCCTTCCCAGGCAAACCAGTGGCCCAGGGAACCCCTCCCAGACCATCCAGTGGCCCAGGGACCCCTCCAAGACAAACAATTGACCCAAGGATCCCCTCCAAGACAAACCAGTGGCCCAAAGACCACTCCAAGACAAACCAGTGGCCAAGGGACCCCTCCAAGATAAACCAGTGGCCCAGGGAACCCCTCCCAGGCAAACCAGTGGCCCAGGGAACCCTCCCAGGCAAATCAGTGGCCCAGGAAACCCTCCCAGGCAAACCAGTGGCCCAGGGAATCCCTCACAGATAAACCAGTGGCCCAGGGAACCCCTCCCAGGAAAACCAGTGGCCCAGGGAACCCCTCCCAGACCCTCAAGTGGCCCAGGGACCCCTCCAAGACAAACCAGTGACCCAGGGAACCCCTCCCAGACAAACCAGTGGCTGAGGGACCCCTCCAAGACAAACCAGTGGCCCAAAGACCCTCTCCCAGGTGAACAAGTGGCCCAGGGAACCCCTCCCAGGTGAACCAGTGACCCAGGGAACCCCTCCAAGACAAACCAGTGGCCCAGGGACAACTCCCAGGCAAACCAGTGGCACAGGGAACCCTCCCAGGCAAACCAGTGGCCCAGGGAACCCCTCCCAGACAAACCAGTGGCCAAGGGACCACTCCAAGACAAACCAGTGGCCCAGGGACCCCTCCAAAGACAAACCAGTGGTCCAGGGACCCCTCCCAGGCAAACCAGTGGCACAGGGAACCCTCCCAGGCAAACCAGTGGCCCAGGAACCCCTCCCAGACAAACCAGTGGCCCAGGGAACCCCTCCCAGGCAATCCAGTGGCCCAGGGAACCCTCCCAGGCAAACCAGTGGCCCAGGGAACCCCTCCAAGACAAACCAGTGGCCCAGGGAACCCCTCCCAGATAAACCAGTGGCCCAGGGAACCCCTCCCAGGCATACCAGTGGCCCAGGGAGCCCTCCCAGGCAAACCAGTGGCCCAGGGAACCCCTCACAGGCAAACCAGTGGCACAGGGAACCCTCCCAGGCAAACCAGTGGCCCAGGGAACCCCTCCCAGGCAAACCAGTGGCCCAGGGAACCCTCCCAGGCAAACCAGTGTTCCAGGGAACCCCTCCAAGACAAACCAGTGGCCCAGGGAACCCCTCCCAGACAAACCAGTGGCACAGGGAACCCTCCCAGGCAAACCAGTGGCCCAGGGAACCCCTCACAGATAAACCAGTGGCCCAGGGAAACCCTCCCAGGCAAACCAGTGGCCCAGGGAACCCCTCCCAGACAAACCAGTGGCCCAGGGAACCCCTCCCAGGCAATCCAGTGGCCCAGGGAACCCTCCCAGGCAAACCGGTGGCCCAGGGAACCCCTCCAAGACAAACCAGTGGCCCAGGGAACCCCTCCCAGATAAACCAGTGGCCCAGGGAACCCCTCCCAGGCATACCAGTGGCCCAGGGAGCCCTCCCAGGCAAACCAGTGGCCCAGGGAACCCCTCACAGACCATCCAGTGGCCCAGGGACCCCTCCAAGACAAACAATTGACCCAAGGATCCCCTCCAAGACAAACCAGTGGCCCAAAGACCACTCCAAGACAAACCAGTGGCCAAGGGACCCCTCCAAGATAAACCAGTGGCCCAGGGAACCCCTCCCAGGCAAACCAGTGGCCCAGGGAACCCTCCCAGGCAAATCAGTGGCCCAGGAAACCCTCCCAGGCAAACCAGTGGCCCAGGGAATCCCTCACAGATAAACCAGTGGCCCAGGGAACCCCTCCCAGGAAAACCAGTGGCCCAGGGAACCCCTCCCAGACCCTCAAGTGGCCCAGGGACCCCTCCAAGACAAACCAGTGACCCAGGGAACCCCTCCCAGACAAACCAGTGGCTGAGGGACCCCTCCAAGACAAACCAGTGGCCCAAAGACCCTCTCCCAGGTGAACAAGTGGCCCAGGGAACCCCTCCCAGGTGAACCAGTGACCCAGGGAACCCCTCCAAGACAAACCAGTGGCCCAGGGACAACTCCCAGGCAAACCAGTGGCACAGGGAACCCTCCCAGGCAAACCAGTGGCCCAGGGAACCCCTCCCAGACAAACCAGTGGCCAAGGGACCACTCCAAGACAAACCAGTGGCCCAGGGACCCCTCCAAAGACAAACCAGTGGTCCAGGGACCCCTCCCAGGCAAACCAGTGGCACAGGGAACCCTCCCAGGCAAACCAGTGGCCCAGGAACCCCTCCCAGACAAACCAGTGGCCCAGGGAACCCCTCCCAGGCAATCCAGTGGCCCAGGGAACCCTCCCAGGCAAACCAGTGGCCCAGGGAACCCCTCCAAGACAAACCAGTGGCCCAGGGAACCCCTCCCAGATAAACCAGTGGCCCAGGGAACCCCTCCCAGGCATACCAGTGGCCCAGGGAGCCCTCCCAGGCAAACCAGTGGCCCAGGGAACCCCTCACAGGCAAACCAGTGGCACAGGGAACCCTCCCAGGCAAACCAGTGGCCCAGGGAACCCCTCCCAGGCAAACCAGTGGCCCAGGGAACCCTCCCAGGCAAACCAGTGTTCCAGGGAACCCCTCCAAGACAAACCAGTGGCCCAGGGAACCCCTCCCAGACAAACCAGTGGCACAGGGAACCCTCCCAGGCAAACCAGTGGCCCAGGGAACCCCTCACAGATAAACCAGTGGCCCAGGGAAACCCTCCCAGGCAAACCAGTGGCCCAGGGAACCCCTCCCAGACAAACCAGTGGCCCAGGGAACCCCTCCCAGGCAATCCAGTGGCCCAGGGAACCCTCCCAGGCAAACCGGTGGCCCAGGGAACCCCTCCAAGACAAACCAGTGGCCCAGGGAACCCCTCCCAGATAAACCAGTGGCCCAGGGAACCCCTCCCAGGCATACCAGTGGCCCAGGGAGCCCTCCCAGGCAAACCAGTGGCCCAGGGAACCCCTCACAGGCAAACCAGTGGCACAGGGAACCCTCCCAGGCAAACCAGTGGCCCAGGGAACCCCTCCCAGGCAAACCAGTGGCCCAGGGAACCCTCCCAGGCAAACCAGTGGCCCAGGGAACCCCTCCAAGACAAACCAGTGGCCCAGGGAACCCTCCCAGGCAAATCAGTGGCCCAGGAAACCCTCCCAGGCAAACCAGTGGCCCAGGGAACCCCTCACAGATAAACCAGTGGCCCAGGGAACCCCTCCCAGACAAACCAGTGGCCCAGGGAACCCCTCCCAGGAAAACCAGTGGCCCAGGAACCCCTCCCAGACCCTCAAGTGGCCCAGGGACCCCTCCAAGACAAACCAGTGGCCCAAAGACCCCCTCCCAGGTGAACCAGTGGCCCAGGGAACCCCTCCCAGACAAACCAGTGGCCCAGGGACCCCTCCAAGACAAACCAGTGGCCCAGGGACCCCCTCCCAGGCAAACCAGTGGCCCAGGGAACCCTCACAGATAAACCAGTGGCCCAGGGAGCCCCTCCCAGATAAACCAGTGGCCCAGGGAGCCCTCCCAGGCAAACCAGTGGCCCAGGGAACCCCTCACAGGCAAACCAGTGGCACAGGGAACCCTCCCAGGCAAACCAGTGGCCCAGGGAACCCTCCCAGGCAAACCAGTGGCCCAGGGAACCCTCCCAGGCAAACCAGTGGCCCAGGGAACCCCTCCAAGACAAACCAGTGGCCCAGGGACCCCTCCAAGACAAACAATTGACCCAGGGAACCCCTCCAAGACAAACCAGTGGCCCAGGGACCACTCCAAGACAAACTAGTGGCCCAGGGACCCCTCCAAGATAAACCAGTGGCCCAGGGACCCCTCCAAGACAAACCAGTGGTCCAGGGACCCCTCCCAGGCAAACCAGTGGCACAGGGAACCCTCCCAGGCAAACCAGTGGCCCAGGGAACCCCTCCCAGACAAACCAGTGGCCCAGGGAACCCCTCCCAGGCAAACCAGTGGCCCAGGGAACCCTCCCAGGCAAATCAGTGGCCCAGGAAACCCTCCCAGGCAAACCAGTGGCCCAGGGAATCCCTCACAGATAAACCAGTGGCCCAGGGAACCCCTCCCAGGAAAACCAGTGGCCCAGGGAACCCCTCCCAGACCCTCAAGTGGCCCAGGGACCCCTCCAAGACAAACCAGTGACCCAGGGAACCCCTCCCAGACAAACCAGTGGCTGAGGGACCCCTCCAAGACAAACCAGTGGCCCAAAGACCCTCTCCCAGGTGAACAAGTGGCCCAGGGAACCCCTCCCAGGTGAACCAGTGACCCAGGGAACCCCTCCAAGACAAATCAGTGGCCAAGGGACAACTCCCAGGCAAACCAGTGGCACAGGGAACCCTCCCAGGCAAACCAGTGGCCCAGGGAACCCCTCCCAGACAAACCAGTGGCCAAGGGACCACTCCAAGACAAACCAGTGGCCCAGGGACCCCTCCAAAGACAAACCAGTGGTCCAGGGACCCCTCCCAGGCAAACCAGTGGCACAGGGAACCCTCCCAGGCAAACCAGTGGCCCAGGGAACCCCTCCCAGACAAACCAGTGGCCCAGGGAACCCCTCCCAGGCAATCCAGTGGCCCAGGGAACCCTCCCAGGCAAACCAGTGGCCCAGGGAACCCCTCCAAGACAAACCAGTGGCCCAGGGAACCCCTCCCAGATAAACCAGTGGCCCAGGGAACCCCTCCCAGGCATACCAGTGGCCCAGGGAGCCCTCCCAGGCAAACCAGTGGCCCAGGGAACCCCTCACAGGCAAACCAGTGGCACAGGGAACCCTCCCAGGCAAACCAGTGGCCCAGGGAACCCCTCCCAGGCAAACCAGTGGCCCAGGGAACCCTCCCAGGCAAACCAGTGGCCCAGGGAACCCCTCCAAGACAAACCAGTGGCCCAGGGAACCCCTCCCAGACAAACCAGTGGCACAGGGAACCCTCCCAGGCAAACCAGTGGCCCAGGGAACCCCTCACAGATAAACCAGTGGCCCAGGGAACCCCTCCCAGGCAAACCAGTGGCCCAGGGAACCCCTCCCAGACAAACAAGTGGCCCAGGGAACCCCTCCCAGGCAATCCAGTGGCCCAGGGAACCCTCCCAGGCAAACCAGTGGCCCAGGGAACCCCTCCAAGACAAACCAGTGGCCCAGGGAACCCCTCCCAGATAAACCAGTGGCCCAGGGAACCCCTCCCAGGCATACCAGTGGCCCAGGGAGCCCTCCCAGGCAAACCAGTGGCCCAGGGAACCCCTCACAGGCAAACCAGTGGCACAGGGAACCCTCCCAGGCAAACCAGTGGCCCAGGGAACCCCTCCCAGGCAAACCAGTGGCCCAGGGAACCCTCCCAGGCAAACCAGTGGCCCAGGGAACCCCTCCAAGACAAACCAGTGGCCCAGGGAACACCTCCCAGACAAACCAGTGGCACAGGGAACCCTCCCAGGCAAACCAGTGGCCCAGGGAACCCCTCACAGATAAACCAGTGGCCCAGGGAACCCCTCCCAGGCATACCAGTGGCCCAGGGAGCCCTCCCAGGCAAACCAGTGGCCCAGGGAACCCCTCACAGGCAAACCAGTGGCACAGGGAACCCTCCCAGGCAAACCAGTGGCCCAGGGAACCCCTCCCAGGCAAACCAGTGGCCCAGGGAACCCTCCCAGGCAAACCAGTGTTCCAGGGAACCCCTCCAAGACAAACCAGTGGCCCAGGGAACCCCTCCCAGACAAACCAGTGGCACAGGGAACCCTCCCAGGCAAACCAGTGGCCCAGGGAACCCCTCACAGATAAACCAGTGGCCCAGGGAACCCCTCCCAGGCAAACCAGTGGCCCAGGGAACCCCTCCCAGACAAACCAGTGGCCCAGGGAACCCCTCCCAGGCAATCCAGTGGCCCAGGGAACCCTCCCAGGCAAACCAGTGGCCCAGGGAACCCCTCCAAGACAAACCAGTGGCCCAGGGAACCCCTCCCAGATAAACCAGTGGCCCAGGGAACCCCTCCCAGGCATACCAGTGGCCCAGGGAGCCCTCCCAGGCAAACCAGTGGCCCAGGGAACCCCTCACAGGCAAACCAGTGGCACAGGGAACCCTCCCAGGCAAACCAGTGGCCCAGGGAACCCCTCCCAGGCAAACCAGTGGCCCAGGGAACCCTCCCAGGCAAATCAGTGGCCCAGGGAACCCTCCCAGGCAAACCAGTGGCCCAGGGAACCCCTCACAGATAAACCAGTGGCCCAGGGAACCCCTCCCAGGCAAACCAGTGGCCCAGGGAACCCCTCCCAGGAAAACCAGTGGCCCAGGGAACCCCTCCCAGACCCTCAAGTGGCCCAGGGACCCCTCCAAGACAAACCAGTGGCCCAAAGACCCCATCCCAGGTGAACCAGTGGCCCAGGGAACCCCTCCCAGGTGAACCAGTGACCCAGGGAACCCCTCCAAGACAAATCAGTGGCCAAGGGACAACTCCCAGGCAAACCAGTGGCACAGGGAACCCTCCCAGGCAAACCAGTGGCCCAGGGAACCCCTCCCAGACAAACCAGTGGCCAAGGGACCACTCCAAGACAAACCAGTGGCCCAGGGACCCCTCCAAAGACAAACCAGTGGTCCAGGGACCCCTCCCAGGCAAACCAGTGGCACAGGGAACCCTCCCAGGCAAACCAGTGGCCCAGGGAACCCCTCCCAGACAAACCAGTGGCCCAGGGAACCCCTCCCAGGCAATCCAGTGGCCCAGGGAACCCTCCCAGGCAAACCAGTGGCCCAGGGAACCCCTCCAAGACAAACCAGTGGCCCAGGGAACCCCTCCCAGATAAACCAGTGGCCCAGGGAACCCCTCCCAGGCATACCAGTGGCCCAGGGAGCCCTCCCAGGCAAACCAGTGGCCCAGGGAACCCCTCACAGGCAAACCAGTGGCACAGGGAACCCTCCCAGGCAAACCAGTGGCCCAGGGAACCCCTCCCAGGCAAACCAGTGGCCCAGGGAACCCTCCCAGGCAAACCAGTGGCCCAGGGAACCCCTCCAAGACAAACCAGTGGCCCAGGGAACCCCTCCCAGACAAACCAGTGGCACAGGGAACCCTCCCAGGCAAACCAGTGGCCCAGGGAACCCCTCACAGATAAACCAGTGGCCCAGGGAACCCCTCCCAGGCAAACCAGTGGCCCAGGGAACCCCTCCCAGACAAACAAGTGGCCCAGGGAACCCCTCCCAGGCAATCCAGTGGCCCAGGGAACCCTCCCAGGCAAACCAGTGGCCCAGGGAACCCCTCCAAGACAAACCAGTGGCCCAGGGAACCCCTCCCAGATAAACCAGTGGCCCAGGGAACCCCTCCCAGGCATACCAGTGGCCCAGGGAGCCCTCCCAGGCAAACCAGTGGCCCAGGGAACCCCTCACAGGCAAACCAGTGGCACAGGGAACCCTCCCAGGCAAACCAGTGGCCCAGGGAACCCCTCCCAGGCAAACCAGTGGCCCAGGGAACCCTCCCAGGCAAACCAGTGGCCCAGGGAACCCCTCCAAGACAAACCAGTGGCCCAGGGAACACCTCCCAGACAAACCAGTGGCACAGGGAACCCTCCCAGGCAAACCAGTGGCCCAGGGAACCCCTCACAGATAAACCAGTGGCCCAGGGAACCCCTCCCAGGCATACCAGTGGCCCAGGGAGCCCTCCCAGGCAAACCAGTGGCCCAGGGAACCCCTCACAGGCAAACCAGTGGCACAGGGAACCCTCCCAGGCAAACCAGTGGCCCAGGGAACCCCTCCCAGGCAAACCAGTGGCCCAGGGAACCCTCCCAGGCAAACCAGTGTTCCAGGGAACCCCTCCAAGACAAACCAGTGGCCCAGGGAACCCCTCCCAGACAAACCAGTGGCACAGGGAACCCTCCCAGGCAAACCAGTGGCCCAGGGAACCCCTCACAGATAAACCAGTGGCCCAGGGAACCCCTCCCAGGCAAACCAGTGGCCCAGGGAACCCCTCCCAGACAAACCAGTGGCCCAGGGAACCCCTCCCAGGCAATCCAGTGGCCCAGGGAACCCTCCCAGGCAAACCAGTGGCCCAGGGAACCCCTCCAAGACAAACCAGTGGCCCAGGGAACCCCTCCCAGATAAACCAGTGGCCCAGGGAACCCCTCCCAGGCATACCAGTGGCCCAGGGAGCCCTCCCAGGCAAACCAGTGGCCCAGGGAACCCCTCACAGGCAAACCAGTGGCACAGGGAACCCTCCCAGGCAAACCAGTGGCCCAGGGAACCCCTCCCAGGCAAACCAGTGGCCCAGGGAACCCTCCCAGGCAAATCAGTGGCCCAGGGAACCCTCCCAGGCAAACCAGTGGCCCAGGGAACCCCTCACAGATAAACCAGTGGCCCAGGGAACCCCTCCCAGGCAAACCAGTGGCCCAGGGAACCCCTCCCAGGAAAACCAGTGGCCCAGGGAACCCCTCCCAGACCCTCAAGTGGCCCAGGGACCCCTCCAAGACAAACCAGTGGCCCAAAGACCCCATCCCAGGTGAACCAGTGGCCCAGGGAACCCCTCCCAGACAAACCAGTGGCCCAGGGACCCCTCCAAGACAAACCAGTGGCCCAGGGACCCCCTCCCAGGCAAACCAGTGGCCCAGGGAACCCTCACAGATAAACCAGTGGCCCAGGGAGCCCCTCCCAGATAAACCAGTGGCCCAGGGAACCCCTCCGAGACAAACCAGTGGCCCAGGGAACCCTTCCCAGGCAAACCAGTGGCCCAGGGAACCCCTCCCAGACCATCCAGTGGCCCAGGGACCCCTCCAAGACAAACAATTGACCCAGGGAACCCCTCCAAGACAAACCAGTGGCCCAGGGACCACTCCAAGACAAACTAGTGGCCCAGGGACCCCTCCAAGATAAACCAGTGGCCCAGGGACCCCTCCAAGACAAACCAGTGGTCCAGGGACCCCTCCCAGGCAAACCAGTGGCACAGGGAACCCTCCCAGGCAAACCAGTGGCCCAGGGAACCCCTCCCAGACAAACCAGTGGCCCAGGGAACCCCTCCCAGGCAAACCAGTGGCCCAGGGAACCCTCCCAGGCAAATCAGTGGCCCAGGAAACCCTCCCAGGCAAACCAGTGGCCCAGGGAATCCCTCACAGATAAACCAGTGGCCCAGGGAACCCCTCCCAGGAAAACCAGTGGCCCAGGGAACCCCTCCCAGACCCTCAAGTGGCCCAGGGACCCCTCCAAGACAAACCAGTGACCCAGGGAACCCCTCCCAGACAAACCAGTGGCTGAGGGACCCCTCCAAGACAAACCAGTGGCCCAAAGACCCTCTCCCAGGTGAACAAGTGGCCCAGGGAACCCCTCCCAGGTGAACCAGTGACCCAGGGAACCCCTCCAAGACAAACCAGTGGCCCAGGGACAACTCCCAGGCAAACCAGTGGCACAGGGAACCCTCCCAGGCAAACCAGTGGCCCAGGGAACCCCTCCCAGACAAACCAGTGGCCAAGGGACCACTCCAAGACAAACCAGTGGCCCAGGGACCCCTCCAAAGACAAACCAGTGGTCCAGGGACCCCTCCCAGGCAAACCAGTGGCACAGGGAACCCTCCCAGGCAAACCAGTGGCCCAGGGAACCCCTCCCAGACGAACCAGTGGCCCAGGGAACCCCTCCCAGGCAATCCAGTGGCCCAGGGAACCCTCCCAGGCAAACCAGTGGCCCAGGGAACCCCTCCAAGACAAACCAGTGGCCCAGGGAACCCCTCCCAGATAAACCAGTGGCCCAGGGAACCCCTCCCAGGCATACCAGTGGCCCAGGGAGCCCTCCCAGGCAAACCAGTGGCCCAGGGAACCCCTCACAGGCAAACCAGTGGCACAGGGAACCCTCCCAGGCAAACCAGTGGCCCAGGGAACCCTCCCAGGCAAACCAGTGGCCCAGGGAACCCTCCCAGGCAAACCAGTGGCCCAGGGAACCCCTCCAAGACAAACCAGTGGCCCAGGGAACCCCTCCCAGACAAACCAGTGGCACAGGGAACCCTCCCAGGCAAACCAGTGGCCCAGGGAACCCCTCACAGATAAACCAGTGGCCCAGGGAACCCCTCCCAGACAAACCAGTGGCCCAGGGAACCCCTCCCAGGCAATCCAGTGGCCCAGGGACCACTCCAAGACAAACCAGTGGCCCAGGGACCCCCCCAAGACAAACCAGTTGTCCAGGGACCCCTCCCAGGCAAACCAGTGGCCCAGAAAACCCCTCCCAGACAAACCAGTGGCCCAGGGAACCCCTCCCAGGTGAACCAGTGACCCAGTGACCCCTCCCAGGCAAACCAGTGGCCCAGGGAACCCTCCCAGGCAAACCAGTGGCCCAGGGAACCCCTCCAAGACAAACCAGTGGCCCAGGGAGCCCCTCCCAGATAAACCAGTGGCCCAGGGAACCCCTCCCAGACAAACCAGTGGCCCAGGGAACCCTTCCCAGGCAAACCAGTGGCCCAGGGACCTCACCAAGACAAACCAGTGGCCCAGGGAACCCCTCCCAGGCAAACCAGTGGCCCAGGGAACCCTCCCAGGCAAACCAGTGGCCCAGGGAACCCCTCACAGATAAACCAGTGGCCCAGGGAACCCCTCCCAGACAAACCAGTGGCCCAGGGAACCCCTCCCAGGAAAACCAGTGGCCCAGGGAACCCCTCCCAGACCCTCAAGTGGCCCAGGGACCCCTCCAAGACAAACCAGTGACCCAGGGAACCCCTCCCAGACAAACCAGTGGCTGAGGGACCCCTCCAAGACAAACCAGTGGCCCAAAGACCCTCTACCAGGTGAACCAGTGGCCCAGGGAACCCCTCCCAGGTGAACCAGTGACCCAGGGAACCCCTCCCAGACAAACCAGTGGCACAGGGACCCCTCCAAGACAAACCAGTGGCCCAGGGAACCCCTCCCAGGTGAACCAGTGACCCAGTGACCCCTCCCAGGCAAACCAGTGGCCCAGGGAACCCTCCCAGGCAAACCAGTGGCCCAGGGAACCCCTCCAAGACAAACCAGTGGCCCAGGGAACCCCTCCCAGATAAACCAGTGGCCCAGGGAACCCCTCCCAGGCAAACCAGTGGCCCAGGGAACCCTCCCAGGCAAACCAGTGGCCCAGGGAACCCCTCACAGGCAAACCAGTGGCACAGGGAACCCTCCCAGGCAAACCAGTGGTCCAGGGAACCCCTCCCAGGCAAACCAGTGGCCCAGGGAACCCTCCCAGGCAAACCAGTGGCCCAGGGAACCCCTCACAGGCAAACCAGTGGCACAGGGAACCCTCCCAGGCAAACCAGTGGTCCAGGGAACCCCTCCCAGGCAAACCAGTGGCCCAGGGAACCCTCCCAGGCAAACCAGTGGCCCAGGGAACCCCTCCAAGACAAACCAGTGGCCCAGGGAACCCTTCCCAGGCAAACCAGTGGCACAGGGAACCCTCCCAGGCAAACCAGTGGCCCAGGGAACCCCTCACAGATAAACCAGAGGCCCAGGGAACCCCTCCCAGACAAACCAGTGGCCCAGGGAACCCCTCCCAGGAAAACCAGTGACCCAGGGAACCCCTCCCAGACCCTGAAGTGGCCCAGGGACCCCTCCAAGACAAACCAGTGACCCAGGGAACCCCTCCCAGACAAACCAGTGGCTGAGGGACCCCTCCAAGACAAACCAGTGGCCCAAAGACCCTCTCCCAGGTGAACCAGTGGCCCAGGGAACCCCTCCCAGGTGAACCAGTGACCCAGGGAACCCCTCCAAGACAAAAAGGTGGTCCAGGGAACCCCTCCCAGACAAACCAGTGGCCCAGGGACCCCCTCCCAGGCAAACCAGTGGCCCAGGGACCCCTCCAAGACAAACCAGTGGCACAGGGACCCCTCCAAGACAAACCAGTGGCCCAGGGAACCCCTCCCAGACAAACCAGTGGCCCAGGGACCCCTTCCCAGGCAAACCAGTGGCCCAAGGACCCCTCCAAGACAAACCAGTGGCCCAGGGAGCCCCTCCCAGATAAACCAGTGGCCCAGGGAACCCCTCCCAGACAAACCAGTGGCCCAGGGAACCCTTCCCAGGCAAACCAGTGGCCCAGGGAACCCCTCCCAGACCATCCAGTGGCCCAGGGACCCCTCCAAGACAAACAATTGACCCAGGGATCCCCTCCAAGACAAACCAGTGGCCCAAAGACCACTCCAAGACAAACCAGTGGCCCAGGGACCCCTCCAAGATAAACCAGTGGCCCAGGGACCCCTCCAAGACAAACCAGTGGTCCAGGGACCCCTCCCAGACAAACCAGTGGCACAGGGAACCCTCCCAGGCAAACCAGTGGCCCAGGGAACCCCTCCCAGACAAACCAGTGGCCCAGGGAACCCCTCCCAGGCAAACCAGTGGCCCAGGGAACCCTCCCAGGCAAATCAGTGGCCCAGGAAACCCTCCCAGGCAAACCAGTGGCCCAGGGAATCCCTCACAGATAAACCAGTGGCCCAGGGAACCCCTCCCAGGAAAACCAGTGGCCCAGGGAACCCCTCCCAGACCCTCAAGTGGCCCAGGGACCCCTCCAAGACAAACCAGTGACCCAGGGAACCCCTCCCAGACAAACCAGTGGCTGAGGGACCCCTCCAAGACAAACCAGTGGCCCAAAGACCCTCTCCCAGGTGAACAAGTGGCCCAGGGAACCCCTCCCAGGTGAACCAGTGACCCAGGGAACCCCTCCAAGACAAACCAGTGGCCCAGGGACAACTCCCAGGCAAACCAGTGGCACAGGGAACCCTCCCAGGCAAACCAGTGGCCCAGGGAACCCCTCCCAGACAAACCAGTGGCCAAGGGACCACTCCAAGACAAACCAGTGGCCCAGGGACCCCTCCAAAGACAAACCAGTGGTCCAGGGACCCCTCCCAGGCAAACCAGTGGCCCAGGGAACCCCTCCAAGACAAACCAGTGGCCAAGGGAACCCCTCCCAGACAAACCAGTGGCACAGGGAACCCTCCCAGGCAAACCAGTGGCCCAGGGAACCCCTCACAGATAAACCAGTGGCCCAGGGAACCCCTCCCAGACAAACCAATGGCCCAGGGAACCCCTCCCAGGCAATCCAGTGGCCCAGGGAACCCTCCCAGGCAAACCGGTGGCCCAGGGAACCCCTCCAAGACAAACCAGTGGCCCAGGGAACCCCTCCCAGATAAACCAGTGGCCCAGGGAACCCCTCCCAGGCATACCAGTGGCCCAGGGAGCCCTCCCAGGCAAACCAGTGGCCCAGGGAACCCCTCACAGGCAAACCAGTGGCACAGGGAACCCTCCCAGGCAAACCAGTGGCCCAGGGAACCCCTCCCAGGCAAACCAGTGGCCCAGGGAACCCTCCCAGGCAAACCAGTGGCCCAGGGAACCCCTCCAAGACAAACCAGTGGCCCAGGGAACCCTCCCAGGCAAATCAGTGGCCCAGGAAACCCTCCCAGGCAAACCAGTGGCCCAGGGAACCCCTCACAGATAAACCAGTGGCCCAGGGAGCCCTCCCAGGCAAACCAGTGGCCCAGGGAACCCCTCACAGGCAAACCAGTGGCACAGGGAACCCTCCCAGGCAAACCAGTGGCCCAGGGAACCCTCCCAGGCAAACCAGTGGCCCAGGGAACCCTCCCAGGCAAACCAGTGGCCCAGGGAACCCCTCCAAGACAAACCAGTGGCCCAGGGAACCCCTCACAGGCAAACCATTGGCACAGGTAACCCTCCCAGGCAAACCAGTGGCCCAGGGAACCCCTCCCAGGCAAACCAGTGGCCCAGGGAACCCTCCCAGGCAAACCAGTGGCCCAGGGAACCCCTCCAAGACAAACCAGTGGCCCAGGGAACCCCTCCCAGACAAACCAGTGGCACAGGGAACCCTCCCAGGCAAACCAGTGGCCCAGGGAACCCCTCACAGATAAACCAGTGGCCCAGGGAACCCCTCCCAGACAAACCAATGGCCCAGGGAACCCCTCCCAGGCAATCCAGTGGCCCAGGGAACCCTCCCAGGCAAACCGGTGGCCCAGGGAACCCCTCCAAGACAAACCAGTGGCCCAGGGAACCCCTCCCAGACAAACCAGTGGCCCAGGGAACCCCTCCCAGGCAAACCAGTGGCCCAGGGAACCCCTCCCAGATAAACCAGATAAACCAAATCAGTGGCCCAGGGAAACCCTCCAAGACAGGGAAACCAGTGGCCCAGGGAACCCTCCCAGGCAAACCAGTGGCCCAGGGAACCCTCCCAGGCAAATCAGTGGCCCAGGAAACCCTCCCAGGCAAACCAGTGGCCCAGGGAATCCCTCACAGATAAACCAGTGGCCCAGGGAACCCCTCCCAGGAAAACCAGTGGCCCAGGGAACCCCTCCCAGACCCTCAAGTGGCCCAGGGACCCCTCCAAGACAAACCAGTGACCCAGGGAACCCCTCCCAGACAAACCAGTGGCTGAGGGACCCCTCCAAGACAAACCAGTGGCCCAAAGACCCTCTCCCAGGTGAACAAGTGGCCCAGGGAACCCCTCCCAGGTGAACCAGTGACCCAGGGAACCCCTCCAAGACAAACCAGTGGCCCAGGGACAACTCCCAGGCAAACCAGTGGCACAGGGAACCCTCCCAGGCAAACCAGTGGCCCAGGGAACCCCTCCCAGACAAACCAGTGGCCAAGGGACCACTCCAAGACAAACCAGTGGCCCAGGGACCCCTCCAAAGACAAACCAGTGGCCCAGGGAACCCCTCCCAGACAAACCAGTGGCACAGGGAACCCTCCCAGGCAAACCAGTGGCCCAGGGAACCCCTCACAGATAAACCAGTGGCCCAGGGAACCCCTCCCAGACAAACCAATGGCCCAGGGAACCCCTCCCAGGCAATCCAGTGGCCCAGGGAACCCTCCCAGGCAAACCGGTGGCCCAGGGAACCCCTCCAAGACAAACCAGTGGCCCAGGGAACCCCTCCCAGATAAACCAGTGGCCCAGGGAACCCCTCCCAGGCATACCAGTGGCCCAGGGAGCCCTCCCAGGCAAACCAGTGGCCCAGGGAACCCCTCACAGGCAAACCAGTGGCACAGGGAACCCTCCCAGGCAAACCAGTGGCCCAGGGAACCCCTCCCAGGCAAACCAGTGGCCCAGGGAACCCTCCCAGGCAAACCAGTGGCCCAGGGAACCCCTCCAAGACAAACCAGTGGCCCAGGGAACCCTCCCAGGCAAATCAGTGGCCCAGGAAACCCTCCCAGGCAAACCAGTGGCCCAGGGAACCCCTCACAGATAAACCAGTGGCCCAGGGAGCCCTCCCAGGCAAACCAGTGGCCCAGGGAACCCCTCACAGGCAAACCAGTGGCACAGGGAACCCTCCCAGGCAAACCAGTGGCCCAGGGAACCCTCCCAGGCAAACCAGTGGCCCAGGGAACCCTCCCAGGCAAACCAGTGGCCCAGGGAACCCCTCCAAGACAAACCAGTGGCCCAGGGACCCCTCCAAGACAAACAATTGACCCAGGGAACCCCTCCAAGACAAACCAGTGGCCCAGGGACCACTCCAAGACAAACTAGTGGCCCAGGGACCCCTCCAAGACAAACCAGTGGCCCAGGGAACCCTCCCAGGCAAATCAGTGGCCCAGGAAACCCTCCCAGGCAAACCAGTGGCCCAGGGAATCCCTCACAGATAAACCAGTGGCCCAGGGAACCCCTCCCAGGAAAACCAGTGGCCCAGGGAACCCCTCCCAGACCCTCAAGTGGCCCAGGGACCCCTCCAAGACAAACCAGTGACCCAGGGAACCCCTCCCAGACAAACCAGTGGCTGAGGGACCCCTCCAAGACAAACCAGTGGCCCAAAGACCCTCTCCCAGGTGAACAAGTGGCCCAGGGAACCCCTCCCAGGTGAACCAGTGACCCAGGGAACCCCTCCAAGACAAACCAGTGGCCCAGGGACAACTCCCAGGCAAACCAGTGGCACAGGGAACCCTCCCAGGCAAACCAGTGGCCCAGGGAACCCCTCCCAGACAAACCAGTGGCCAAGGGACCACTCCAAGACAAACCAGTGGCCCAGGGACCCCTCCAAAGACAAACCAGTGGTCCAGGGACCCCTCCCAGGCAAACCAGTGGCACAGGGAACCCTCCCAGGCAAACCAGTGGCCCAGGGAACCCCTCCCAGACAAACCAGTGGCCCAGGGAACCCCTCCCAGGCAATCCAGTGGCCCAGGGAACCCTCCCAGGCAAACCAGTGGCCCAGGGAACCCCTCCAAGACAAACCAGTGGCCCAGGGAACCCCTCCCAGATAAACCAGTGGCCCAGGGAACCCCTCCCAGGCATACCAGTGGCCCAGGGAGCCCTCCCAGGCAAACCAGTGGCCCAGGGAACCCCTCACAGGCAAACCAGTGGCACAGGGAACCCTCCCAGGCAAACCAGTGGCCCAGGGAACCCTCCCAGGCAAACCAGTGGCCCAGGGAACCCTCCCAGGCAAACCAGTGGCCCAGGGAACCCCTCCAAGACAAACCAGTGGCCCAGGGAACCCCTCCCAGACAAACCAGTGGCACAGGGAACCCTCCCAGGCAAACCAGTGGCCCAGGGAACCCCTCACAGATAAACCAGTGGCCCAGGGAACCCCTCCCAGACAAACCAGTGGCCCAGGGAACCCCTCCCAGGCAATCCAGTGGCCCAGGGACCACTCCAAGACAAACCAGTGGCCCAGGGACCCCCCCAAGACAAACCAGTTGTCCAGGGACCCCTCCCAGGCAAACCAGTGGCACAGGGAACCCTCCCAGGCAAACCAGTGGCCCAGAAAACCCCTCCCAGACAAACCAGTGGCCCAGGGAGCCCCTCCCAGATAAACCAGTGGCCCAGGGAACCCCTCCCAGACAAACCAGTGGCCCAGGGAACCCTTCCCAGGCAAACCAGTGGCCCAGGGACCTCACCAAGACAAACCAGTGGCCCAGGGAACCCCTCCCAGGCAAACCAGTGGCCCAGGGAACCCTCCCAGGCAAACCAGTGGCCCAGGGAACCCCTCACAGATAAACCAGTGGCCCAGAGAACCCCTCCCAGACAAACCAGTGGCCCAGGGAACCCCTCCCAGGAAAACCAGTGGCCCAGGGAACCCCTCCCAGACCCTCAAGTGGCCCAGGGACCCCTCCAAGACAAACCAGTGACCCAGGGAACCCCTCCCAGACAAACCAGTGGCTGAGGGACCCCTCCAAGACAAACCAGTGGCCCAAAGACCCTCTACCAGGTGAACCAGTGGCCCAGGGAACCCCTCCCAGGTGAACCAGTGACCCAGGGAACCCCTCCCAGACAAACCAGTGGCACAGGGACCCCTCCAAGACAAACCAGTGGCCCAGGGAACCCCTCCCAGGTGAACCAGTGACCCAGTGACCCCTCCCAGGCAAACCAGTGGCCCAGGGAACCCTCCCAGGCAAACCAGTGGCCCAGGGAACCCCTCCAAGACAAACCAGTGGCCCAGGGAACCCCTCCCAGATAAACCAGTGGCCCAGGGAACCCCTCCCAGGCAAACCAGTGGCCCAGGGAACCCTCCCAGGCAAACCAGTGGCCCAGGGAACCCCTCACAGGCAAACCAGTGGCACAGGGAACCCTCCCAGGCAAACCAGTGGTCCAGGGAACCCCTCCCAGGCAAACCAGTGGCCCAGGGAACCCTCCCAGGCAAACCAGTGGCCCAGGGAACCCCTCCAAGACAAACCAGTGGCCCAGGGAACCCTTCCAAGGCAAACCAGTGGCACAGGGAACCCTCCCAGGCAAACCAGTGGCCCAGGGAACCCCTCACAGATAAACCAGAGGCCCAGGGAACCCCTCCCAGACAAACCAGTGGCCCAGGGAACCCCTCCCAGGAAAACCAGTGACCCAGGGAACCCCTCCCAGACCCTGAAGTGGCCCAGGGACCCCTCCAAGACAAACCAGTGACCCAGGGAACCCCTCCCAGACAAACCAGTGGCTGAGGGACCCCTCCAAGACAAACCAGTGGCCCAGGGAACCCCTCCCAGGTGAACCAGTGACCCAGGGAACCCCTCCAAGACAAAAAGGTGGTCCAGGGAACCCCTCCCAGACAAACCAGTGGCCCAGGGACCCCCTCCCAGGCAAACCAGTGGCCCAGGGACCCCTCCAAGACAAACCAGTGGCACAGGGACCCCTCCAAGACAAACCAGTGGCCCAGGGAACCCCTCCCAGACAAACCAGTGGCCCAGGGACCCCTTCCCAGGCAAACCAGTGGCCCAAGGACCCCTCCAAGACAAACCAGTGGCCCAGGGAGCCCCTCCCAGATAAACCAGTGGCCCAGGGAACCCCTCCCAGACAAACCAGTGGCCCAGGGAACCCTTCCCAGGCAAACCAGTGGCCCAGGGAACCCCTCCCAGACCATCCAGTGGCCCAGGGACCCCTCCAAGACAAACAATTGACCCAGGGATCCCCTCCAAGACAAACCAGTGGCCCAAAGACCACTCCAAGACAAACCAGTGGCCCAGGGACCCCTCCAAGATAAACCAGTGGCCCAGGGACCCCTCCAAGACAAACCAGTGGTCCAGGGACCCCTCCCAGACAAACCAGTGGCACAGGGAACCCTCCCAGGCAAACCAGTGGCCCAGGGAACCCCTCCCAGACAAACCAGTGGCCCAGGGAACCCCTCCCAGGCAAACCAGTGGCCCAGGGAACCCTCCCAGGCAAATCAGTGGCCCAGGAAACCCTCCCAGGCAAACCAGTGGCCCAGGGAATCCCTCACAGATAAACCAGTGGCCCAGGGAACCCCTCCCAGGAAAACCAGTGGCCCAGGGAACCCCTCCCAGACCCTCAAGTGGCCCAGGGACCCCTCCAAGACAAACCAGTGACCCAGGGAACCCCTCCCAGACAAACCAGTGGCTGAGGGACCACTCCAAGACAAACCAGTGGCCCAGGGACCCCTCCAAGATAAACCAGTGGCCCAGGGACCCCTCCAAGACAAACCAGTGGTCCAGGGACCCCTCCCAGACAAACCAGTGGCCCAGGGACCCCTCCAAGACAAACAATTGACCCAGGGATCCCCTCCAAGACAAACCAGTGGCCCAAAGACCACTCCAAGACAAACCAGTGGCCCAGGGACCCCTCCAAGATAAACCAGTGGCCCAGGGACCCCTCCAAGACAAACCAGTGGTCCAGGGACCCCTCCCAGACAAACCAGTGGCACAGGGAACCCTCCCAGGCAAACCAGTGGCCCAGGGAACCCCTCCCAGACAAACCAGTGGCCCAGGGAACCCCTCCCAGGCAAACCAGTGGCCCAGGGAACCCTCCCAGGCAAATCAGTGGCCCAGGAAACCCTCCCAGGCAAACCAGTGGCCCAGGGAATCCCTCACAGATAAACCAGTGGCCCAGGGAACCCCTCCCAGGAAAACCAGTGGCCCAGGGAACCCCTCCCAGACCCTCAAGTGGCCCAGGGACCCCTCCAAGACAAACCAGTGACCCAGGGAACCCCTCCCAGACAAACCAGTGGCTGAGGGACCCCTCCAAGACAAACCAGTGGCCCAAAGACCCTCTCCCAGGTGAACAAGTGGCCCAGGGAACCCCTCCCAGGTGAACCAGTGACCCAGGGAACCCCTCCAAGACAAACCAGTGGCCCAGGGACAACTCCCAGGCAAACCAGTGGCACAGGGAACCCTCCCAGGCAAACCAGTGGCCCAGGGAACCCCTCCCAGACAAACCAGTGGCCAAGGGACCACTCCAAGACAAACCAGTGGCCCAGGGACCCCTCCAAAGACAAACCAGTGGTCCAGGGACCCCTCCCAGGCAAACCAGTGGCCCAGGGAACCCCTCCAAGACAAACCAGTGGCCAAGGGAACCCCTCCCAGACAAACCAGTGGCACAGGGAACCCTCCCAGGCAAACCAGTGGCCCAGGGAACCCCTCACAGATAAACCAGTGGCCCAGGGAACCCCTCCCAGACAAACCAATGGCCCAGGGAACCCCTCCCAGGCAATCCAGTGGCCCAGGGAACCCTCCCAGGCAAACCGGTGGCCCAGGGAACCCCTCCAAGACAAACCAGTGGCCCAGGGAACCCCTCCCAGATAAACCAGTGGCCCAGGGAACCCCTCCCAGGCATACCAGTGGCCCAGGGAGCCCTCCCAGGCAAACCAGTGGCCCAGGGAACCCCTCACAGGCAAACCAGTGGCACAGGGAACCCTCCCAGGCAAACCAGTGGCCCAGGGAACCCCTCCCAGGCAAACCAGTGGCCCAGGGAACCCTCCCAGGCAAACCAGTGGCCCAGGGAACCCCTCCAAGACAAACCAGTGGCCCAGGGAACCCTCCCAGGCAAATCAGTGGCCCAGGAAACCCTCCCAGGCAAACCAGTGGCCCAGGGAACCCCTCACAGATAAACCAGTGGCCCAGGGAGCCCTCCCAGGCAAACCAGTGGCCCAGGGAACCCCTCACAGGCAAACCAGTGGCACAGGGAACCCTCCCAGGCAAACCAGTGGCCCAGGGAACCCTCCCAGGCAAACCAGTGGCCCAGGGAACCCTCCCAGGCAAACCAGTGGCCCAGGGAACCCCTCCAAGACAAACCAGTGGCCCAGGGAACCCCTCACAGGCAAACCAGTGGCACAGGTAACCCTCCCAGGCAAACCAGTGGCCCAGGGAACCCCTCCCAGGCAAACCAGTGGCCCAGGGAACCCTCCCAGGCAAACCAGTGGCCCAGGGAACCCCTCCAAGACAAACCAGTGGCCCAGGGAACCCCTCCCAGACAAACCAGTGGCACAGGGAACCCTCCCAGGCAAACCAGTGGCCCAGGGAACCCCTCACAGATAAACCAGTGGCCCAGGGAACCCCTCCCAGACAAACCAATGGCCCAGGGAACCCCTCCCAGGCAATCCAGTGGCCCAGGGAACCCTCCCAGGCAAACCGGTGGCCCAGGGAACCCCTCCAAGACAAACCAGTGGCCCAGGGAACCCCTCCCAGACAAACCAGTGGCCCAGGGAACCCCTCCCAGGCAAACCAGTGGCCCAGGGAACCCCTCCCAGATAAACCAGATAAACCAAATCAGTGGCCCAGGGAAACCCTCCAAGACAGGGAAACCAGTGGCCCAGGGAACCCTCCCAGGCAAACCAGTGGCCCAGGGAACCCTCCCAGGCAAATCAGTGGCCCAGGAAACCCTCCCAGGCAAACCAGTGGCCCAGGGAATCCCTCACAGATAAACCAGTGGCCCAGGGAACCCCTCCCAGGAAAACCAGTGGCCCAGGGAACCCCTCCCAGACCCTCAAGTGGCCCAGGGACCCCTCCAAGACAAACCAGTGACCCAGGGAACCCCTCCCAGACAAACCAGTGGCTGAGGGACCCCTCCAAGACAAACCAGTGGCCCAAAGACCCTCTCCCAGGTGAACAAGTGGCCCAGGGAACCCCTCCCAGGTGAACCAGTGACCCAGGGAACCCCTCCAAGACAAACCAGTGGCCCAGGGACAACTCCCAGGCAAACCAGTGGCACAGGGAACCCTCCCAGGCAAACCAGTGGCCCAGGGAACCCCTCCCAGACAAACCAGTGGCCAAGGGACCACTCCAAGACAAACCAGTGGCCCAGGGACCCCTCCAAAGACAAACCAGTGGCCCAGGGAACCCCTCCCAGACAAACCAGTGGCACAGGGAACCCTCCCAGGCAAACCAGTGGCCCAGGGAACCCCTCACAGATAAACCAGTGGCCCAGGGAACCCCTCCCAGACAAACCAATGGCCCAGGGAACCCCTCCCAGGCAATCCAGTGGCCCAGGGAACCCTCCCAGGCAAACCGGTGGCCCAGGGAACCCCTCCAAGACAAACCAGTGGCCCAGGGAACCCCTCCCAGATAAACCAGTGGCCCAGGGAACCCCTCCCAGGCATACCAGTGGCCCAGGGAGCCCTCCCAGGCAAACCAGTGGCCCAGGGAACCCCTCACAGGCAAACCAGTGGCACAGGGAACCCTCCCAGGCAAACCAGTGGCCCAGGGAACCCCTCCCAGACAAACCAATGGCCCAGGGAACCCCTCCCAGGCAATCCAGTGGCCCAGGGAACCCTCCCAGGCAAACCGGTGGCCCAGGGAACCCCTCCAAGACAAACCAGTGGCCCAGGGAACCCCTCCCAGATAAACCAGTGGCCCAGGGAACCCCTCCCAGGCATACCAGTGGCCCAGGGAGCCCTCCCAGGCAAACCAGTGGCCCAGGGAACCCCTCACAGGCAAACCAGTGGCACAGGGAACCCTCCCAGGCAAACCAGTGGCCCAGGGAACCCCTCCCAGGCAAACCAGTGGCCCAGGGAACCCTCCCAGGCAAACCAGTGGCCCAGGGAACCCCTCCAAGACAAACCAGTGGCCCAGGGAACCCTCCCAGGCAAATCAGTGGCCCAGGAAACCCTCCCAGGCAAACCAGTGGCCCAGGGAACCCCTCACAGATAAACCAGTGGCCCAGGGAGCCCTCCCAGGCAAACCAGTGGCCCAGGGAACCCCTCACAGGCAAACCAGTGGCACAGGGAACCCTCCCAGGCAAACCAGTGGCCCAGGGAACCCTCCCAGGCAAACCAGTGGCCCAGGGAACCCTCCCAGGCAAACCAGTGGCCCAGGGAACCCCTCCAAGACAAACCAGTGGCCCAGGGACCCCTCCAAGACAAACAATTGACCCAGGGAACCCCTCCAAGACAAACCAGTGGCCCAGGGACCACTCCAAGACAAACTAGTGGCCCAGGGACCCCTCCAAGATAAACCAGTGGCCCAGGGACCCCTCCAAGACAAACCAGTGGTCCAGGGACCCCTCCCAGGCAAACCAGTGGCACAGGGAACCCTCCCAGGCAAACCAGTGGCCCAGGGAACCCCTCCCAGACAAACCAGTGGCCCAGGGAACCCCTCCCAGGCAAACCAGTGGCCCAGGGAACCCTCCCAGGCAAATCAGTGGCCCAGGAAACCCTCCCAGGCAAACCAGTGGCCCAGGGAATCCCTCACAGATAAACCAGTGGCCCAGGGAACCCCTCCCAGGAAAACCAGTGGCCCAGGGAACCCCTCCCAGACCCTCAAGTGGCCCAGGGACCCCTCCAAGACAAACCAGTGACCCAGGGAACCCCTCCCAGACAAACCAGTGGCTGAGGGACCCCTCCAAGACAAACCAGTGGCCCAAAGACCCTCTCCCAGGTGAACAAGTGGCCCAGGGAACCCCTCCCAGGTGAACCAGTGACCCAGGGAACCCCTCCAAGACAAACCAGTGGCCCAGGGACAACTCCCAGGCAAACCAGTGGCACAGGGAACCCTCCCAGGCAAACCAGTGGCCCAGGGAACCCCTCCCAGACAAACCAGTGGCCAAGGGACCACTCCAAGACAAACCAGTGGCCCAGGGACCCCTCCAAAGACAAACCAGTGGTCCAGGGACCCCTCCCAGGCAAACCAGTGGCACAGGGAACCCTCCCAGGCAAACCAGTGGCCCAGGGAACCCCTCCCAGACGAACCAGTGGCCCAGGGAACCCCTCCCAGGCAATCCAGTGGCCCAGGGAACCCTCCCAGGCAAACCAGTGGCCCAGGGAACCCCTCCAAGACAACCCAGTGGCCCAGGGAACCCCTCCCAGATAAACCAGTGGCCCAGGGAACCCCTCCCAGGCATACCAGTGGCCCAGGGAGCCCTCCCAGGCAAACCAGTGGCCCAGGGAACCCCTCACAGGCAAACCAGTGGCACAGGGAACCCTCCCAGGCAAACCAGTGGCCCAGGGAACCCTCCCAGGCAAACCAGTGGCCCAGGGAACCCTCCCAGGCAAACCAGTGGCCCAGGGAACCCCTCCAAGACAAACCAGTGGCCCAGGGAACCCCTCCCAGACAAACCAGTGGCACAGGGAACCCTCCCAGGCAAACCAGTGGCCCAGGGAACCCCTCACAGATAAACCAGTGGCCCAGGGAACCCCTCCCAGACAAACCAGTGGCCCAGGGAACCCCTCCCAGGCAATCCAGTGGCCCAGGGACCACTCCAAGACAAACCAGTGGCCCAGGGACCCCCCCAAGACAAACCAGTTGTCCAGGGACCCCTCCCAGGCAAACCAGTGGCACAGGGAACCCTCCCAGGCAAACCATTGGCCCAGAAAACCCCTCCCAGACAAACCAGTGGCCCAGGGAACCCCTCCCAGGTGAACCAGTGACCCAGTGACCCCTCCCAGGCAAACCAGTGGCCCAGGGAACCCTCCCAGGCAAACCAGTGGCCCAGGGAACCCCTCCAAGACAAACCAGTGGCCCAGGGAACCCCTCCCAGATAAACCAGTGGCCCAGGGAACCCCTCCCAGGCAAACCAGTGGCCCAGGGACCCCTCCCAGGCAAACCAGTGGCCCAGGGAACCCCTCACAGGCAAACCAGTGGCACAGGGAACCCTCCCAGGCAAACCAGTGGCCCAGGGAACCCCTCCCAGACAAACCAGTGGCCCAGGGAACCCCTCCCAGGCAAACCAGTGGCCCAGGGAACCCTCCCAGGCAAACCAGTGGCCCAGGGAACCCCTCCAAGACAAACCAGTGGCCCAGGGAACCCCTCCCAGGCAAACCAGTGGCACAGGGAACCCTCCCAGGCAAACCAGTGGCCCAGGGAACCCCTCACAGATAAACCAGTGGCCCAGGGAGCCCCTCCCAGATAAACCAGTGGCCCAGGGAACCCCTCCCAGACAAACCAGTGGCCCAGGGAACCCTTCCCAGGCAAACCAGTGGCCCAGGGACCTCACCAAGACAAACCAGTGGCCCAGGGAACCCCTCCCAGGCAAACCAGTGGCCCAGGGAACCCTCCCAGGCAAACCAGTGGCCCAGGGAACCCCTCACAGATAAACCAGTGGCCCAGGGAACCCCTCCCAGACAAACCAGTGGCCCAGGGAACCCCTCCCAGGAAAACCAGTGGCCCAGGGAACCCCTCCCAGACCCTCAAGTGGCCCAGGGACCCCTCCAAGACAAACCAGTGACCCAGGGAACCCCTCCCAGACAAACCAGTGGCTGAGGGACCCCTCCAAGACAAACCAGTGGCCCAAAGACCCTCTACCAGGTGAACCAGTGGCCCAGGGAACCCCTCCCAGGTGAACCAGTGACCCAGGGAACCCCTCCCAGACAAACCAGTGGCCCAGGGAACCCCCAAGACAAACCAGTTGTCCAGGGACCCCTCCCAGGCAAACCAGTGGCACAGGGAACCCTCCCAGGCAAACCAGTGGCCCAGAAAACCCCTCCCAGACAAACCAGTGGCCCAGGGAACCCCTCCCAGGTGAACCAGTGACCCAGTGACCCCTCCCAGGCAAACCAGTGGCCCAGGGAACCCTCCCAGGCAAACCAGTGGCCCAGGGAACCCCTCCAAGACAAACCAGTGGCCCAGGGAACCCCTCCCAGATAAACCAGTGGCCCAGGGAACCCCTCCCAGGCAAACCAGTGGCCCAGGGACCCCTCCCAGGCAAACCAGTGGCCCAGGGAACCCCTCACAGGCAAACCAGTGGCACAGGGAACCCTCCCAGGCAAACCAGTGGCCCAGGGAACCCCTCCCAGACAAACCAGTGGCCCAGGGAACCCCTCCCAGGCAAACCAGTGGCCCAGGGAACCCTCCCAGGCAAACCAGTGGCCCAGGGAACCCCTCCAAGACAAACCAGTGGCCCAGGGAACCCCTCCCAGGCAAACCAGTGGCACAGGGAACCCTCCCAGGCAAACCAGTGGCCCAGGGAACCCCTCACAGATAAACCAGTGGCCCAGGGAGCCCCTCCCAGATAAACCAGTGGCCCAGGGAACCCCTCCCAGACAAACCAGTGGCCCAGGGAACCCTTCCCAGGCAAACCAGTGGCCCAGGGACCTCACCAAGACAAACCAGTGGCCCAGGGAACCCCTCCCAGGCAAACCAGTGGCCCAGGGAACCCTCCCAGGCAAACCAGTGGCCCAGGGAACCCCTCACAGATAAACCAGTGGCCCAGGGAACCCCTCCCAGACAAACCAGTGGCCCAGGGAACCCCTCCCAGGAAAACCAGTGGCCCAGGGAACCCCTCCCAGACCCTCAAGTGGCCCAGGGACCCCTCCAAGACAAACCAGTGACCCAGGGAACCCCTCCCAGACAAACCAGTGGCTGAGGGACCCCTCCAAGACAAACCAGTGGCCCAAAGACCCTCTACCAGGTGAACCAGTGGCCCAGGGAACCCCTCCCAGGTGAACCAGTGACCCAGGGAACCCCTCCCAGACAAACCAGTGGCACAGGGACCCCTCCAAGACAAACCAGTGGCCCAGGGAACCCCTCCCAGGTGAACCAGTGACCCAGTGACCCCTCCCAGGCAAACCAGTGGCCCAGGGAACCCTCCCAGGCAAACCAGTGGCCCAGGGAACCCCTCCAAGACAAACCAGTGGCCCAGGGAACCCCTCCCAGATAAACCAGTGGCCCAGGGAACCCCTCCCAGGCAAACCAGTGGCCCAGGGAACCCTCCCAGGCAAACCAGTGGCCCAGGGAACCCCTCACAGGCAAACCAGTGGCACAGGGAACCCTCCCAGGCAAACCAGTGGTCCAGGGAACCCCTCCCAGGCAAACCAGTGGCCCAGGGAACCCTCCCAGGCAAACCAGTGGCCCAGGGAACCCCTCCAAGACAAACCAGTGGCCCAGGGAACCCTTCCCAGGCAAACCAGTGGCACAGGGAACCCTCCCAGGCAAACCAGTGGCCCAGGGAACCCCTCACAGATAAACCAGAGGCCCAGGGAACCCCTCCCAGACAAACCAGTGGCCCAGGGAACCCCTCCCAGGAAAACCAGTGACCCAGGGAACCCCTCCCAGACCCTGAAGTGGCCCAGGGACCCCTCCAAGACAAACCAGTGACCCAGGGAACCCCTCCCAGACAAACCAGTGGCTGAGGGACCCCTCCAAGACAAACCAGTGGCCCAAAGACCCTCTCCCAGGTGAACCAGTGGCCCAGGGAACCCCTCCCAGGTGAACCAGTGACCCAGGGAACCCCTCCAAGACAAAAAGGTGGTCCAGGGAACCCCTCCCAGACAAACCAGTGGCCCAGGGACCCCCTCCCAGGCAAACCAGTGGCCCAGGGACCCCTCCAAGACAAACCAGTGGCACAGGGACCCCTCCAAGACAAACCAGTGGCCCAGGGAACCCCTCCCAGACAAACCAGTGGCCCAGGGACCCCTTCCCAGGCAAACCAGTGGCCCAAGGACCCCTCCAAGACAAACCAGTGGCCCAGGGAGCCCCTCCCAGATAAACCAGTGGCCCAGGGAACCCCTCCCAGACAAACCAGTGGCCCAGGGAACCCTTCCCAGGCAAACCAGTGGCCCAGGGAACCCCTCCCAGACCATCCAGTGGCCCAGGGACCCCTCCAAGACAAACAATTGACCCAGGGATCCCCTCCAAGACAAACCAGTGGCCCAAAGACCACTCCAAGACAAACCAGTAGCCCAGGGACCCCTCCAAGATAAACCAGTGGCCCAGGGACCCCTCCAAGACAAACCAGTGGTCCAGGGACCCCTCCCAGACAAACCAGTGGCACAGGGAACCCTCCCAGGCAAACCAGTGGCCCAGGGAACCCCTCCCAGACAAACCAGTGGCCCAGGGAACCCCTCCCAGGCAAACCAGTGGCCCAGGGAACCCTCCCAGGCAAATCAGTGGCCCAGGAAACCCTCCCAGGCAAACCAGTGGCCCAGGGAATCCCTCACAGATAAACCAGTGGCCCAGGGAACCCCTCCCAGGAAAACCAGTGGCCCAGGGAACCCCTCCCAGACCCTCAAGTGGCCCAGGGACCCCTCCAAGACAAACCAGTGACCCAGGGAACCCCTCCCAGACAAACCAGTGGCTGAGGGACCCCTCCAAGACAAACCAGTGGCCCAAAGACCCTCTCCCAGGTGAACAAGTGGCCCAGGGAACCCCTCCCAGGTGAACCAGTGACCCAGGGAACCCCTCCAAGACAAACCAGTGGCCCAGGGACAACTCCCAGGCAAACCAGTGGCACAGGGAACCCTCCCAGGCAAACCAGTGGCCCAGGGAACCCCTCCCAGACAAACCAGTGGCCAAGGGACCACTCCAAGACAAACCAGTGGCCCAGGGACCCCTCCAAAGACAAACCAGTGGTCCAGGGACCCCTCCCAGGCAAACCAGTGGCCCAGGGAACCCCTCCAAGACAAACCAGTGGCCCAGGGAACCCCTCCCAGACAAACCAGTGGCACAGGGAACCCTCCCAGGCAAACCAGTGGCCCAGGGAACCCCTCACAGATAAACCAGTGGCCCAGGGAACCCCTCCCAGACAAACCAATGGCCCAGGGAACCCCTCCCAGGCAATCCAGTGGCCCAGGGAACCCTCCCAGGCAAACCGGTGGCCCAGGGAACCCCTCCAAGACAAACCAGTGGCCCAGGGAACCCCTCCCAGATAAACCAGTGGCCCAGGGAACCCCTCCCAGGCATACCAGTGGCCCAGGGAACCCCTCACAGGCAAACCAGTGGCACAGGGAACCCTCCCAGGCAAACCAGTGGCCCAGGGAACCCCTCCCAGGCAAACCAGTGGCCCAGGGAACCCTCCCAGGCAAACCAGTGGCCCAGGGAACCCCTCCAAGACAAACCAGTGGCCCAGGGAACCCTCCCAGGCAAATCAGTGGCCCAGGAAACCCTCCCAGGCAAACCAGTGGCCCAGGGAACCCCTCACAGATAAACCAGTGGCCCAGGGAGCCCTCCCAGGCAAACCAGTGGCCCAGGGAACCCCTCACAGGCAAACCAGTGGCACAGGGAACCCTCCCAGGCAAACCAGTGGCCCAGGGAACCCTCCCAGGCAAACCAGTGGCCCAGGGAACCCTCCCAGGCAAACCAGTGGCCCAGGGAACCCCTCCAAGACAAACCAGTGGCCCAGGGAACCCCTCACAGGCAAACCAGTGGCACAGGAAACCCTCCCAGGCAAACCAGTGGCCCAGGGAACCCCTCCCAGGCAAACCAGTGGCCCAGGGAACCCTCCCAGGCAAACCAGTGGCCCAGGGAACCCCTCCAAGACAAACCAGTGGCCCAGGGAACCCCTCCCAGACAAACCAGTGGCACAGGGAACCCTCCCAGGCAAACCAGTGGCCCAGGGAACCCCTCACAGATAAACCAGTGGCCCAGGGAACCCCTCCCAGACAAACCAATGGCCCAGGGAACCCCTCCCAGGCAATCCAGTGGCCCAGGGAACCCTCCCAGGCAAACCGGTGGCCCAGGGAACCCCTCCAAGACAAACCAGTGGCCCAGGGAACCCCTCCCAGACAAACCAGTGGCCCAGGGAACCCCTCCCAGGCAAACCAGTGGCCCAGGGAACCCCTCCCAGATAAACCAGATAAACCAAATCAGTGGCCCAGGGAAACCCTCCAAGACAGGGAAACCAGTGGCCCAGGGAACCCTCCCAGGCAAACCAGTGGCCCAGGGAACCCTCCCAGGCAAATCAGTGGCCCAGGAAACCCTCCCAGGCAAACCAGTGGCCCAGGGAATCCCTCACAGATAAACCAGTGGCCCAGGGAACCCCTCCCAGGAAAACCAGTGGCCCAGGGAACCCCTCCCAGACCCTCAAGTGGCCCAGGGACCCCTCCAAGACAAACCAGTGACCCAGGGAACCCCTCCCAGACAAACCAGTGGCTGAGGGACCCCTCCAAGACAAACCAGTGGCCCAAAGACCCTCTCCCAGGTGAACAAGTGGCCCAGGGAACCCCTCCCAGGTGAACCAGTGACCCAGGGAACCCCTCCAAGACAAACCAGTGGCCCAGGGACAACTCCCAGGCAAACCAGTGGCACAGGGAACCCTCCCAGGCAAACCAGTGGCCCAGGGAACCCCTCCCAGACAAACCAGTGGCCAAGGGACCACTCCAAGACAAACCAGTGGCCCAGGGACCCCTCCAAAGACAAACCAGTGGCCCAGGGAACCCCTCCCAGACAAACCAGTGGCACAGGGAACCCTCCCAGGCAAACCAGTGGCCCAGGGAACCCCTCACAGATAAACCAGTGGCCCAGGGAACCCCTCCCAGACAAACCAATGGCCCAGGGAACCCCTCCCAGGCAATCCAGTGGCCCAGGGAACCCTCCCAGGCAAACCGGTGGCCCAGGGAACCCCTCCAAGACAAACCAGTGGCCCAGGGAACCCCTCACAGGCAAACCAGTGGCACAGGGAACCCTCCCAGGCAAACCAGTGGCCCAGGGAACCCCTCCCAGACAAACCAGTGGCTGAGGGACCCCTCCAAGACAAACCAGTGGCCCAAAGACCCTCTCCCAGGTGAACAAGTGGCCCAGGGAACCCCTCCCAGGTGAACCAGTGACCCAGGGAACCCCTCCAAGACAAACCAGTGGCCCAGGGACAACTCCCAGGCAAACCAGTGGCACAGGGAACCCTCCCAGGCAAACCAGTGGCCCAGGGAACCCCTCCCAGACAAACCAGTGGCCAAGGGACCACTCCAAGACAAACCAGTGGCCCAGGGACCCCTCCAAAGACAAACCAGTGGTCCAGGGACCCCTCCCAGGCAAACCAGTGGCCCAGGGAACCCCTCCAAGACAAACCAGTGGCCCAGGGAACCCCTCCCAGACAAACCAGTGGCACAGGGAACCCTCCCAGGCAAACCAGTGGCCCAGGGAACCCCTCACAGATAAACCAGTGGCCCAGGGAACCCCTCCCAGACAAACCAATGGCCCAGGGAACCCCTCCCAGGCAATCCAGTGGCCCAGGGAACCCTCCCAGGCAAACCGGTGGCCCAGGGAACCCCTCCAAGACAAACCAGTGGCCCAGGGAACCCCTCCCAGATAAACCAGTGGCCCAGGGAACCCCTCCCAGGCATACCAGTGGCCCAGGGAGCCCTCCCAGGCAAACCAGTGGCCCAGGGAACCCCTCACAGGCAAACCAGTGGCACAGGGAACCCTCCCAGGCAAACCAGTGGCCCAGGGAACCCCTCCCAGGCAAACCAGTGGCCCAGGGAACCCTCCCAGGCAAACCAGTGGCCCAGGGAACCCCTCCAAGACAAACCAGTGGCCCAGGGAACCCTCCCAGGCAAATCAGTGGCCCAGGAAACCCTCCCAGGCAAACCAGTGGCCCAGGGAACCCCTCACAGATAAACCAGTGGCCCAGGGAGCCCTCCCAGGCAAACCAGTGGCCCAGGGAACCCCTCACAGGCAAACCAGTGGCACAGGGAACCCTCCCAGGCAAACCAGTGGCCCAGGGAACCCTCCCAGGCAAACCAGTGGCCCAGGGAACCCTCCCAGGCAAACCAGTGGCCCAGGGAACCCCTCCAAGACAAACCAGTGGCCCAGGGAACCCCTCACAGGCAAACCAGTGGCACAGGAAACCCTCCCAGGCAAACCAGTGGCCCAGGGAACCCCTCCCAGGCAAACCAGTGGCCCAGGGAACCCTCCCAGGCAAACCAGTGGCCCAGGGAACCCCTCCAAGACAAACCAGTGGCCCAGGGAACCCCTCCCAGACAAACCAGTGGCACAGGGAACCCTCCCAGGCAAACCAGTGGCCCAGGGAACCCCTCACAGATAAACCAGTGGCCCAGGGAACCCCTCCCAGACAAACCAATGGCCCAGGGAACCCCTCCCAGGCAATCCAGTGGCCCAGGGAACCCTCCCAGGCAAACCGGTGGCCCAGGGAACCCCTCCAAGACAAACCAGTGGCCCAGGGAACCCCTCCCAGACAAACCAGTGGCCCAGGGAACCCCTCCCAGGCAAACCAGTGGCCCAGGGAACCCCTCCCAGATAAACCAGATAAACCAAATCAGTGGCCCAGGGAAACCCTCCAAGACAGGGAAACCAGTGGCCCAGGGAACCCTCCCAGGCAAACCAGTGGCCCAGGGAACCCTCCCAGGCAAATCAGTGGCCCAGGAAACCCTCCCAGGCAAACCAGTGGCCCAGGGAATCCCTCACAGATAAACCAGTGGCCCAGGGAACCCCTCCCAGGAAAACCAGTGGCCCAGGGAACCCCTCCCAGACCCTCAAGTGGCCCAGGGACCCCTCCAAGACAAACCAGTGACCCAGGGAACCCCTCCCAGACAAACCAGTGGCTGAGGGACCCCTCCAAGACAAACCAGTGGCCCAAAGACCCTCTCCCAGGTGAACAAGTGGCCCAGGGAACCCCTCCCAGGTGAACCAGTGACCCAGGGAACCCCTCCAAGACAAACCAGTGGCCCAGGGACAACTCCCAGGCAAACCAGTGGCACAGGGAACCCTCCCAGGCAAACCAGTGGCCCAGGGAACCCCTCCCAGACAAACCAGTGGCCAAGGGACCACTCCAAGACAAACCAGTGGCCCAGGGACCCCTCCAAAGACAAACCAGTGGCCCAGGGAACCCCTCCCAGACAAACCAGTGGCACAGGGAACCCTCCCAGGCAAACCAGTGGCCCAGGGAACCCCTCACAGATAAACCAGTGGCCCAGGGAACCCCTCCCAGACAAACCAATGGCCCAGGGAACCCCTCCCAGGCAATCCAGTGGCCCAGGGAACCCTCCCAGGCAAACCGGTGGCCCAGGGAACCCCTCCAAGACAAACCAGTGGCCCAGGGAACCCCTCACAGGCAAACCAGTGGCACAGGGAACCCTCCCAGGCAAACCAGTGGCCCAGGGAACCCCTCCCAGGCAAACCAGTGGCCCAGGGAACCCTCCCAGGCAAACCAGTGGCCCAGGGAACCCCTCCAAGACAAACCAGTGGCCCAGGGAACCCTCCCAGGCAAATCAGTGGCCCAGGAAACCCTCCCAGGCAAACCAGTGGCCCAGGGAACCCCTCACAGATAAACCAGTGGCCCAGGGAGCCCTCCCAGGCAAACCAGTGGCCCAGGGAACCCCTCACAGGCAAACCAGTGGCACAGGGAACCCTCCCAGGCAAACCAGTGGCCCAGGGAACCCTCCCAGGCAAACCAGTGGCCCAGGGAACCCTCCCAGGCAAACCAGTGGCCCAGGGAACCCCTCCAAGACAAACCAGTGGCCCAGGGAACCCCTCCCAGACAAACCAGTGGCACAGGGAACCCTCCCAGGCAAACCAGTGGCCCAGGGAACCCCTCACAGATAAACCAGTGGCCCAGGGAACCCCTCCCAGACAAACCAGTGGCCCAGGGAACCCCTCCCAGGCAATCCAGTGGCCCAGGGAACCCTCCCAGGCAAACCAGTGGCCCAGGGAACCCCTCCAAGACAAACCAGTGGCCCAGGGAACCCCTCCCAGATAAACCAGTGGCCCAGGGAACCCCTCCCAGGCATACCAGTGGCCCAGGGAGCCCTCCCAGGCAAACCAGTGGCCCAGGGAACCCCTCACAGGCAAACCAGTGGCACAGGTAACCCTCCCAGGCAAACCAGTGGCCCAGGGAACCCCTCCCAGGCAAACCAGTGGCCCAGGGAACCCTCCCAGGCAAACCAGTGGCCCAGGGAACCCCTCCAAGACAAACCAGTGGCCCAGGGAACCCCTCCCAGACAAACCAGTGGCACAGGGAACCCTCCCAGGCAAACCAGTGGCCCAGGGAACCCCTCACAGATAAACCAGTGGCCCAGGGAACCCCTCCCAGACAAACCAATGGCCCAGGGAACCCCTCCCAGGCAATCCAGTGGCCCAGGGAACCCTCCCAGGCAAACCGGTGGCCCAGGGAACCCCTCCAAGACAAACCAGTGGCCCAGGGAACCCCTCCCAGACAAACCAGTGGCCCAGGGAACCCCTCCCAGGCAAACCAGTGGCCCAGGGAACCCCTCCCAGATAAACCAGATAAACCAAATCAGTGGCCCAGGGAAACCCTCCAAGACAAACCAGTGGCCCAGGGAACCCCTGCCAGATAAACCAGTGGCCCAGGGAACCCCTCCCAGGCAAACCAGTTGCCCAGGGAACCCTCCCAGGCAAACCAGTGGCCTAGGGAACCCCTCACAGATAAACCAGTGGCCCAGGGAGCCCCTCCCAGATAAACCAGTGGCCCAGGGAACCCCTCCCAGACAAACTAGTGGCCCAGGGAACCCTTCCCAGGCAAACCAGTGGCCCAGGGAACCCCTCCCAGACCATCCAGTGGCCCAGGGACCCCTCCAAGACAAACAACTGACCCAGGGAACCCCTCCAAGACAAACCAGTGGCCCAGGGACCACTCCAAGACAAACCAGTGGCCCAGGGACCCCTCCAAGACAAACCAGTGGTCCAGGGACCCCTCCCAGGCAAACCAGTGGCACAGGGAACCCTCCCAGGCAAACCAGTGGCCCAGGGAACCCCTAACAGACAAACCAGTGGCCCAGGGAACCCCTCCCAGGCAAACCAGTGGCCCAGGGAACCCTCCCAGGCAAATCAGTGGCCCAGGGAAACCCTCCAAGACAAACCAGTGGCCCAGGGAACCCCTCCCAGGCAAACCAGTGGCCCAGGAAACCCTCCCAGGCAAACCAGTGGCCCAGGGACCCCTCCAAGACAAACCAGTGGCCCAGGGACCCCTCCAAGACAAACAATTGACCCAGGGAACCCCTCCAAGACAAACCAGTGGCCAAGGGACCACTCCAAGACAAACCAGTGGCCCAGGGACCCCTCCAAGACAAACCAGTGGTCCAGGGACCCCTCCCAGGCAAACCAGTGGCCCAGGGAACCCCTCCCAGACAAACCAGTGGCCCAGGGAACCCCTCCCAGGCAAACCAGTGGCCCAGGGAACCCTTCCCAGGCAAACCAGTGGCCCAGGGAACCCCTCCCAGACCATCCAGTGGCCCAGGGACCCCTCCAAGACAAACAATTGACCCAGGGAACCCCTCCAAGACAAACCAGTGGCCAAGGGACCACTCCAAGACAAACCAGTGGCCCAGGGACCCCTCCAAGACAAACCAGTGGTCCAGGGACCCCTCCCAGGCAAACCAGTGGCCCAGGGAACCCCTCCCAGACAAACCAGTGGCCCAGGGAACCCCTCCCAGGCAAACCAGTGGCCCAGGGAACCCCTCCCAGACAAACCAGTGGCCCAGGGAACCCCTCCCAGGCAAACCAGTGGCCCAGGGAACCCCTCCCAGATAAACCAGATAAACCAAATCAATGGCCCAGGGAAACCCTCCAAGACAAACCAGTGGCCCAGGGAACCCCTCCCAGATAAACCAGTGGCCCAGGGAACCCCTCCCAGGCAAACCAGTGGCCCAGGGAACCCTCCCAGGCAAACCAGTGGCCCAGGGAACCCCTCACAGATACACCAGTGGCCCAGGGAGCCCCTCCCAGATAAACCAGTGGCCCAGGGAACCCCTCCCAGACAAACCAGTGGCCCAGGGAACCCTTCCCAGGCAAACCAGTGGCCCAGGGAACCCCTCCCAGACCATCCAGTGGCCCAGGGACCCCTCCAAGACAAACAACTGACCCAGGGAACCCCTCCAAGACAAACCAGTGGCCCAGGGAACACTCCAAGACAAACCAGTGGCCCAGGGACCCCTCCAAGACAAACCAGTGGTCCAGGGACCCCTCCCAGGCAAACCAGTGGCACAGGGAACCCTCCCAGGCAAACCAGTGGCCCAGGGAACCCCTAACAGACAAACCAGTGGCCCAGGGAACCCCTCCCAGGCAAACCAGTGGCCCAGGGAACCCTCCCAGGCAAATCAGTGGCCCAGGGAAACCCTCCAAGACAAACCAGTGGCCCAGGGAACCCCTCCCAGGCAAACCAGTGGCCCAGGAAACCCTCCCAGGCAAACCAGTGGCCCAGGGACCCCTCCAAGACAAACCAGTGGCCCAGGGACCCCTCCAAGACAAACAATTGACCCAGGGAACCCCTCCAAGACAAACCAGTGGCCAAGGGACCACTCCAAGACAAACCAGTGGCCCAGGGACCCCTCCAAGACAAACCAGTGGTCCAGGGACCCCTCCCAGGCAAACCAGTGGCCCAGGGAACCCCTCCCAGACAAACCAGTGGCCCAGGGAACCCCTCCCAGGCAAACCAGTGGCCCAGGGAACCCTTCGCAGGCAAACCAGTGGCCCAGGGAACCCCTCCCAGACCATCCAGTGGCCCAGGGACCCCTCCAAGACAAACAATTGACCCAGGGAACCCCTCCAAGACAAACCAGTGGCCAAGGGACCACTCCAAGACAAACCAGTGGCCCAGGGACCCCTCCAAGACAAACCAGTGGTCCAGGGACCCCTCCCAGGCAAACCAGTGGCCCAGGGAACCCCTCCCAGACAAACCAGTGGCCCAGGGAACCCCTCCCAGGCAAACCAGTGGCCCAGGGAACCCCTCCCAGACAAACCAGTGGCCCAGGGAACCCCTCCCAGGCAAACCAGTGGCCTAGGGAACCCCTCCCAGATAAACCAGATAAACCAAATCAATGGCCCAGGGAAACCCTCCAAGACAAACCAGTGGCCCAGGGAACCCCTCCCAGATAAACCAGTGGCCCAGGGAACCCCTCCCAGGCAAACCAGTGGCCCAGGGAACCCTCCCAGGCAAACCAGTGGCCCAGGGAACCCCTCACAGATACACCAGTGGCCCAGGGAACCCCTCCCAGGCAAACCAGTGGCCCAGGAAACCCTCCCAGGCAAACCAGTGGCCCAGGGAACCCCTCCAAGACAAACCAGTGGCCCAGGGAACCCCTCCCAGACAAACCAGTGGCACAGGGAACCCTCCCAGGCAAACCAGTGGCCCAGGGAACCCCTCACAGATAAACCAGTGGCCCAGGGAACCCCTCCCAGACAAACCAGTGGCCCAGGGAACCCCTCCCAGGCAATCCAGTGGCCCAGGGAACCCTCCCAGGCAAACCAGTGGCCCAGGGAACCCCTCCAAGACAAACCAGTGGCCCAGGGAACCCCTCCCAGATAAACCAGTGGCCCAGGGAACCCCTCCCAGGCATACCAGTGGCCCAGGGAGCCCTCCCAGGCAAACCAGTGGCCCAGGGAACCCCTCACAGGCAAACCAGTGGCACAGGTAACCCTCCCAGGCAAACCAGTGGCCCAGGGAACCCCTCCCAGGCAAACCAGTGGCCCAGGGAACCCTCCCAGGCAAACCAGTGGCCCAGGGAACCCCTCCAAGACAAACCAGTGGCCCAGGGAACCCCTCCCAGACAAACCAGTGGCACAGGGAACCCTCCCAGGCAAACCAGTGGCCCAGGGAACCCCTCACAGATAAACCAGTGGCCCAGGGAACCCCTCCCAGACAAACCAATGGCCCAGGGAACCCCTCCCAGGCAATCCAGTGGCCCAGGGAACCCTCCCAGGCAAACCGGTGGCCCAGGGAACCCCTCCAAGACAAACCAGTGGCCCAGGGAACCCCTCCCAGACAAACCAGTGGCCCAGGGAACCCCTCCCAGGCAAACCAGTGGCCCAGGGAACCCCTCCCAGATAAACCAGATAAACCAAATCAGTGGCCCAGGGAAACCCTCCAAGACAAACCAGTGGCCCAGGGAACCCCTGCCAGATAAACCAGTGGCCCAGGGAACCCCTCCCAGGCAAACCAGTTGCCCAGGGAACCCTCCCAGGCAAACCAGTGGCCTAGGGAACCCCTCACAGATAAACCAGTGGCCCAGGGAGCCCCTCCCAGATAAACCAGTGGCCCAGGGAACCCCTCCCAGACAAACTAGTGGCCCAGGGAACCCTTCCCAGGCAAACCAGTGGCCCAGGGAACCCCTCCCAGACCATCCAGTGGCCCAGGGACCCCTCCAAGACAAACAACTGACCCAGGGAACCCCTCCAAGACAAACCAGTGGCCCAGGGACCACTCCAAGACAAACCAGTGGCCCAGGGACCCCTCCAAGACAAACCAGTGGTCCAGGGACCCCTCCCAGGCAAACCAGTGGCACAGGGAACCCTCCCAGGCAAACCAGTGGCCCAGGGAACCCCTAACAGACAAACCAGTGGCCCAGGGAACCCCTCCCAGGCAAACCAGTGGCCCAGGGAACCCTCCCAGGCAAATCAGTGGCCCAGGGAAACCCTCCAAGACAAACCAGTGGCCCAGGGAACCCCTCCCAGGCAAACCAGTGGCCCAGGAAACCCTCCCAGGCAAACCAGTGGCCCAGGGACCCCTCCAAGACAAACCAGTGGCCCAGGGACCCCTCCAAGACAAACAATTGACCCAGGGAACCCCTCCAAGACAAACCAGTGGCCAAGGGACCACTCCAAGACAAACCAGTGGCCCAGGGACCCCTCCAAGACAAACCAGTGGTCCAGGGACCCCTCCCAGGCAAACCAGTGGCCCAGGGAACCCCTCCCAGACAAACCAGTGGCCCAGGGAACCCCTCCCAGGCAAACCAGTGGCCCAGGGAACCCTTCCCAGGCAAACCAGTGGCCCAGGGAACCCCTCCCAGACCATCCAGTGGCCCAGGGACCCCTCCAAGACAAACAATTGACCCAGGGAACCCCTCCAAGACAAACCAGTGGCCAAGGGACCACTCCAAGACAAACCAGTGGCCCAGGGACCCCTCCAAGACAAACCAGTGGTCCAGGGACCCCTCCCAGGCAAACCAGTGGCCCAGGGAACCCCTCCCAGACAAACCAGTGGCCCAGGGAACCCCTCCCAGGCAAACCAGTGGCCCAGGGAACCCCTCCCAGACAAACCAGTGGCCCAGGGCACCCCTCCCAGGCAAACCAGTGGCCCAGGGAACCCCTCCCAGATAAACCAGATAAACCAAATCAATGGCCCAGGGAAACCCTCCAAGACAAACCAGTGGCCCAGGGAACCCCTCCCAGATAAACCAGTGGCCCAGGGAACCCCTCCCAGGCAAACCAGTGGCCCAGGGAACCCTCCCAGGCAAACCAGTGGCCCAGGGAACCCCTCACAGATACACCAGTGGCCCAGGGAGCCCCTCCCAGATAAACCAGTGGCCCAGGGAACCCCTCCCAGACAAACCAGTGGCCCAGGGAACCCTTCCCAGGCAAACCAGTGGCCCAGGGAACCCCTCCCAGACCATCCAGTGGCCCAGGGACCCCTCCAAGACAAACAACTGACCCAGGGAACCCCTCCAAGACAAACCAGTGGCCCAGGGAACACTCCAAGACAAACCAGTGGCCCAGGGACCCCTCCAAGACAAACCAGTGGTCCAGGGACCCCTCCCAGGCAAACCAGTGGCACAGGGAACCCTCCCAGGCAAACCAGTGGCCCAGGGAACCCCTAACAGACAAACCAGTGGCCCAGGGAACCCCTCCCAGGCAAACCAGTGGCCCAGGGAACCCTCCCAGGCAAATCAGTGGCCCAGGGAAACCCTCCAAGACAAACCAGTGGCCCAGGGAACCCCTCCCAGGCAAACCAGTGGCCCAGGAAACCCTCCCAGGCAAACCAGTGGCCCAGGGACCCCTCCAAGACAAACCAGTGGCCCAGGGACCCCTCCAAGACAAACAATTGACCCAGGGAACCCCTCCAAGACAAACCAGTGGCCAAGGGACCACTCCAAGACAAACCAGTGGCCCAGGGACCCCTCCAAGACAAACCAGTGGTCCAGGGACCCCTCCCAGGCAAACCAGTGGCCCAGGGAACCCCTCCCAGACAAACCAGTGGCCCAGGGAACCCCTCCCAGGCAAACCAGTGGCCCAGGGAACCCCTCCCAGGCAAACCAGTGGCCCAGGGAACCCCTCCCAGACCATCCAGTGGCCCAGGGACCCCTCCAAGACAAACAATTGACCCAGGGAACCCCTCCAAGACAAACCAGTGGCCAAGGGACCACTCCAAGACAAACCAGTGGCCCAGGGACCCCTCCAAGACAAACCAGTGGTCCAGGGACCCCTCCCAGGCAAACCAGTGGCCCAGGGAACCCCTCCCAGACAAACCAGTGGCCCAGGGAACCCCTCCCAGGCAAACCAGTGGCCCAGGGAACCCCTCCCAGACAAACCAGTGGCCCAGGGAACCCCTCCCAGGCAAACCAGTGGCCCAGGGAACCCCTCCCAGATAAACCAGATAAACCAAATCAGTGGCCCAGGGAAACCCTCCAAGACAAACCAGTGGCCCAGGGAACCCCTCCCAGATAAACCAGTGGCCCAGGGAACCCCTCCCAGGCAAACCAGTGGCCCAGGGAACCCTCCCAGGCAAACCAGTGGCCCAGGGAACCCCTCACAGATAAACCAGTGGCCCAGGAAGCCCCTCCCAGATAAACCAGTGGCCCAGGGAACCCCTCCCAGACAAACCAGTGGCCCAGGGAACCCTTCCCAGGCAAACCAGTGGCCCAGGGAACACCTCCCAGACCATCCAGTGGCCCAGGGACCCCTTCAAGACAAACAACTGACCCAGGGAACCCCTCCAAGACAAACCAGTGGCCCAGGGACCACTCCAAGACAAACCAGTGGCCCAGGGACCCCTCCAAGACAAACCAGTGGCACAGGGAACCCTCGCAGGCAAACCAGTGGCCCAGGGAACCCCTCCCAGACAAACCAGTGGCCCAGGGAACCCCTCCCAGGCAATCCAGTGGCCCAGGGAACCCTCCCAGGCAAACCAGTGGCCCAGGGAACCCCTCCCAGATAAACCAGTGGCCCAGGGACCCCTCCAAGACAAACCAGTGGTCCAGGGACCCCTCCCAGGCAAACCAGTGGCCCAGGGAACCCCTCCCAGACAAACCAGTGGCCCAGGGACCACTCCTAGACAAACCAGTGGCCCAGGGACCCCTCCAAGACAAACCAGTGGTCCAGGGACCCCTCCCAGGCAAACCAGTGGCACAGGGAACCCTCCCAGGCAAACCAGTGGCCCAGGGAACCCCTCCCAGACAAACCAGTGGCCCAGGGAACCCCTCCCAGGCAAACCAGTGGCTCAGGGAACCCTCCCAGGCAAACCAGTGGCCCAGGGACCCCCTCCAAGACAAACCAGTGGCCCAGGGAACCCCTCCCAGATAAACCAGTGGCCCAGGGAACCCCTCCCAGGCAAACCAGTGGCCCAGGGAACCCTTCCCAGGCAAACCAGTGGCCCAGGGAACCCACCCAGGCAAACCAGTGGCCCAGGGAACCCCTCCCAGATAAACCAGTGGCCCAGGGACCCCTCCAAGACAAACCAGTGGTCCAGGGACCCCTCCCAGGCAAACCAGTGGCACAGGGAACCCTCCCAGGCAAACCAGTGGCCCAGGGAACCCCTCCCAGACAAACCAGTGGCCCAGGGACCACTCCAAGACAAACCAGTGGCCCAGGGACCCCTCCAAGACAAACCAGTGGTCCAGGGACCCCTCCCAGGCAAACCAGTGGCACAGGGAACCCTCCCAGGAAAACCAGTGGCCCAGGGAACCCCTCCCAGACAAACCAGTGGTCCAGGGAACCCCTCCCAGGCAAACCAGTGGCACAGGGAACCCTCCCAGGCAAACCAGTGGCCATGGGAACCCTCCCAGGCAAACCAGTGGCCCAGGGACCCCCTCCAAGACAAACCAGTGGCCCAGGGAACCCCTCCCAGATAAACCAGTGCCCCAAGGAACCCCTCCCAGGCAAACCAGTGGCCCAGGGAACCCTCCCAGGCAAACCAGTGGCCCAGGGAACCCCTCACAGGCAAACCAGTGGCACAGGGAACCCTCCCAGGCAAACCAGTGGCCCAGGGAACCCCTCCCAGACAAACCAGTGGCCCAGGGAACCCCTCCCAGGCAAACCAGTGGCCCAGGGAACCCCTCCCAGACAAACCAGTGGCCCAGGGAACCCCTCCCAGGCAAACCAGTGGCCCAGGGAACCCCTCCCAGATAAACCAGATAAACCAAATCAGTGGCCCAGGGAAACCCTCCAAGACAAACCAGTGGCCCAGGGAACCCCTCCCAGATAAACCAGTGGCCCAGGGAACCCCTCCCAGGCAAACCAGTGGCCCAGGGAACCCCTCCCAGATAAACCAGATAAACCAAATCAGTGGCCCAGGGAAACCCTCCAAGACAAACCAGTGGCCCAGGGAACCCCTCCCAGATAAACCAGTGGCCCAGGGAACCCCTCCCAGGCAAACCAGTGGCCCAGGGAACCCTCCCAGGCAAACCAGTGGCCCAGGGAACCCCTCACAGATAAACCAGTGGCCCAGGAAGCCCCTCCCAGATAAACCAGTGGCCCAGGGAACCCCTCCCAGACAAACCAGTGGCCCAGGGAACCCTTCCCAGGCAAACCAGTGGCCCAGGGAACCCCTCCCAGACCATCCAGTGGCCCAGGGACCCCTCCAAGACAAACAACTGACCCAGGGAACCCCTCCAAGACAAACCAGTGGCCCAGGGACCACTCCAAGACAAACCAGTGGCCCAGGGACCCCTCCAAGACAAACCAGTGGCACAGGGAACCCTCGCAGGCAAACCAGTGGCCCAGGGAACCCCTCCCAGACAAACCAGTGGCCCAGGGAACCCCTCCCAGGCAATCCAGTGGCCCAGGGAACCCTCCCAGGCAAACCAGTGGCCCAGGGAACCCCTCCCAGATAAACCAGTGGCCCAGGGACCCCTCCAAGACAAACCAGTGGTCCAGGGACCCCTCCCAGGCAAACCAGTGGCCCAGGGAACCCCTCCCAGACAAACCAGTGGCCCAGGGACCACTCCAAGACAAACCAGTGGCCCAGGGGCCCCTCCAAGACAAACCAGTGGTCCAGGGACCCCTCCCAGGCAAACCAGTGGCACAGGGAACCCTCCCAGGCAAACCAGTGGCCCAGGGAACCCCTCCCAGACAAACCAGTGGCCCAGGGAACCCCTCCCAGGCAAACCAGTGGCCCAGGGAACCTTCCCAGGCAAACCAGTGGCCCAGGGACCCCCTCCAAGACAAACCAGTGGCCCAGGGAACCCCTCCCAGATAAACCAGTGGCCCAGGGAACCCCTCCCAGGCAAACCAGTGGCCCAGGGAACCCTCCCAGGCAAACCAGTGGCCCAGGGAACCCCTCCCAGACAAACCAGTGGCCCAGGGAACCCTTCCCAGGCAAACCAGTGGCCCAGGGAACCCACCCAGGCAAACCAGTGGCCCAGGGAACCCCTCCCAGATAAACCAGTGGCCCAGGGACCCCTCCAAGACAAACCAGTGGTCCAGGGACCCCTCCCAGGCAAACCAGTGGCACAGGGAACCCTCCCAGGCAAACCAGTGGCCCAGGGAACCCCTCCCAGACAAACCAGTGGCCCAGGGACCACTCCAAGACAAACCAGTGGCCCAGGGACCCCTCCAAGACAAACCAGTGTTCCAGGGACCCCTCCCAGGCAAACCAGTGGCACAGGGAACCCTCCCAGGCAAACCAGTGGCCCAGGGAACCCCTCCCAGACAAACCAGTGGCCCAGGGAACCCCTCCCAGGCAAACCAGTGGCCCAGGGAACCCTCCCAGGCAAACCAGTGGCCCAGGGACCCCCTCCAAGACAAACCAGTGGCCCAGGGAACCCCTCCCAGACAAACCAGTGGTCCAGGGACCCCTCCCAGGCAAACCAGTGGCACAGGGAACCCTCCCAGGCAAACCAGTGGCCCAGGGAACCCTCCCAGGCAAACCAGTGGCCCAGGGACCCCCTCCAAGACAAACCAGTGGCCCAGGGAACCCCTCCCAGATAAACCAGTGCCCCAAGGAACCCCTCCCAGGCAAACCAGTGGCCCAGGGAACCCTCCCAGGCAAACCAGTGGCCCAGGGAACCCCTCACAGGCAAACCAGTGGCACAGGGAACCCTCCCAGGCAAACCAGTGGCCCAAGGAACCCCTCCCAGACAAACCAGTGGCCCAGGGAACCCTCCCAGGCAAACCAGTGGCCCAGGGACCCCCTCCAAGACAAACCAGTGGCCCAGGGAACCCCTCCAAGACAAACCAGTGGCCCAGGGACCCCTCCAAGACAAACCAGTGGTCCAGGGAACCCCTCCCAGGCAAACCAGTGGCCCAGGGAACCCTCCCAGGCATACCAGTGGCCCAGGGACCCCCTCCAAGACAAACCAGTGGCCCAGGGAACCCCTCCCAGATAAACCAGTGGCCCAGGGAACCCCTCCCAGGCAAACCAGTGGCCCAGGGAACTCTCCCAGGCAAACCAGTGGCACAGGGAACCCCTCACAGGCAAACCAGTGGCACAGGGAACCCTCCCAGGCAAACCAGTGGCCCAGGGAACCCCTCCCAGACAAACCAGTGGCCCAGGGAACCCTCCCAGGCAAACCAGTGGCCCAGGGACCCCCTCCAAGACAAACCAGTGGCCCAGGGAACCCCTCCCAGATAAACCAGTGGCCCAGGGAACCCCTCCCAGGCAAACCAGTGGCCCAGGGAACCCCTCCCAGGCAAACCAGTGGCCAAGGGAACCCTCCCAGGCAAACCAGTGGCCCAGGGAACCCCTCACAGGCAAACCAGTGGCACAGGGAACCCTCCCAGGCAAACCAGTGGCCCAGGGAACCCCTCCCAGACAAACCAGTGGCCCAGGGAACCCCTCCCAGGCAAACCAGTGGCCCAGGGAACCCTCCCAGGCAAACCAGTGGCCCAAGGAACCCCTCCAAGACAAACCAGTGGCCCAGGGAACCCCTCCCAGATAAACCAGTGGCCCAGAGAACCCCTCCCAAGCGAACCAGTGGCCCAGGGAACCCCTCCCAGATAAACCAGTGGCCCAGAGAACCCCTCCAAGACAAACCAGTGACCCAGGGAACCCCTCCCAGACAAACCAGTGGCTGAGGGACACCTCCAAGACAAACCAGTGGCCCAAAGACCCTCTCCCAGGTGAACCAGTGGCCCAGGGAACCCCTCCAAGACAAACCAGTGGTCCAGGGAACCCCTCCCAGACAAACCAGTGGCCCAGGGACCCCCTCCCAGGCAAACCAGTGGCCCACGGAACCCCTCCCAGGCAAACCAGTGGCCCAGAGAACCCCTCCCAGGCAAACCAGTGGCCCAGGGAACCCCTCCCAGACAAACCAGTGGCCCAGGGAACCCCTCCCAGGCAAACCAGTGGCCCAGGGAACCCTCCCAGGCAAACCAGTGGCCCAGGGAACCCTCCCAGACAAACCAGTGGCCCAGGGACCCCTCCAAGACAAACCAGTGGCCCAGGGAACCCCTCCCAGGCAAACCAGTGGCCCAGGGAACCCTCCCAGGCAAACCAGTGGTCCAGGGACCCCTCCCAGGCAAACCAGCGGTCCAGGGAACCACTCCCAGGCAAACCAGTGGCCCATTTACCCTATCATATGTTAGCAACAAAAAAAAGTTTATCAGATAAATGATAATGGCAAAGAGAACATTTAAAAAATAATATAGTTAGTTTTCATTATTTTGACCTCCCCACATAATTTGAAAGGGAAGTTTAAACTCTAACATAGGAGTGACCGTTCGAGCTAATAGGCTAACACATTATCACTAAAAGCTGCTATTTAGCTGGTTAAACAAACGTTAGCCATGTGTTGGTAAGGAAAGGTAACTCTAAGAGCAGCTGGTTAGCAGGTTAACCAAACGTTATGTCTTGGTAAAAATGTATGTCCAAGTAAAGAGCGCTCACCAGCAGCCAGCAGTACTTACCGCGACTGGTACTCACGGGTGCTTTTTCAAAGCCAAGTAGTGTAATTGAGGCTTGTTGCCTATTAGCAGGTGCTTTGTCAAAGCCTGTCAGATACTACAAAGAGTGTAATTGGCTCAATATTAGGAGCTGAGCAATAAAGTTGACATCATTAGAAAGATGATATTCTCCTCTTCTCTACTGTAAACTCTCAGAAAAAAGATATTCTCCTCTTTTCTACAGTATACTCACTCTTCAGCTCTTCTTACTCTTCAGCTGTGCTGATAGGACAACCATTTATGGTTTGAGGTACAACCCCCTTTTGGATTCCAGGTAGAACCCTTTTGGATTCCATGTAGAACCCTCTGTAGAAAGGCTTCTACATGGAATCCCAAGAGTTCTACCTGGAACCAAAATGGTTCTACCTGCAACCAAAAGAGTTCTACCTGCAACCAAAAGGGTTCTACATGCAACCAAAAGGGTTCTACCTGGAACCAAAAGGGTTCTACCTGGAACCAAAAGGGTTCTACCTGGAACCAAAAGGGTTCTACCTGAAACCAAAAAACGGTTATTCAGAGGGTTCACCCTACTGGGACAGTCGAATAACCCTTTAAGGTTCTAGATAGCAACTGTTTTTCTAAGAGTGTAGGCATGCAACAACATATTTAGTTGTTGCTAATAATATTCATGAAAACATTGAAATAAAAATGAAAAAAACATTTTGGGATTGCAGACTCCCTACAGTACCTCCATGGAACCCTAGAGGGCCAGACCCCAGATTGAATATCCCTGAACTAAAATATACACAACTTCAGTCCCACACAGTTTAACGTTATAGTACCGTGAGACAGAAAGATCACGATGAAGATAAATAAAAATAAATGTCTCCTTCAGATTCATACTGCCACTATTTTTAAATGAATGTAGGAGTGTAAACACATTAGATCTGGTAGAAGATAATACAAACAAAAAAACATGCATTTTATTTTTTTCATCATCTTTGAAATGCAAGAGAAATTCCATACATAGAGATAGGATTCTAGGTGTAATTTAGATGTTGTCCACAAGATGGCAGCAATGTGTGTGCAATGTTTCAGACTGATCCAGTGAAGAATTACATCACTTCCCAACATTTTCTATCAAGTCTGCCAGGAGTTTGCCCGAATGTGCCGAATTGGTCAAATAATATATTTTCAAGTACATAACTATAGAGAACAAACAAAAATTATATGGTAATTAAAAAAATGTAAGTTTACACACTCCAAGGAATGGATTATTAGTTTCCCTACAGAAAATACACTAACCTTCACACATCTAGATGGCAGGGACTGCAGTGTGGTCAAACTGTGAACCCAGTTTCTACATTTGAATATAAATTTTTTTTTTTTTTCATGCAAAACTACACTACATTTTATCTCTGGGACCCTCAGGATGACAAATCAGAGCAAGATAACTGAATGTAAGTACATTATTTACCTTCAGAGGTTAACGTGTCAAACCAATTGCCTGATAAGTGTTTTGTTGTTGTGCAATAACAATAGCAACAATAGCATGGTATTTTTGTTGTTGTAATAGCTACTGTAAATTGGACACTGCAGTTAGATTAACAAGAATATTGAGCAACAACTGTCCCGGTTTAGGGACACTGATCCTGTAGACTTTTGTTATATATCGAGCTGACTAGCACTATTTTACTCAGCATGACAAAGAAGAAAATTACGAGTGAGGAAAGGAGAGAAATCACACTAAATCATCTTTATAACGCTCTTTCAGAATGCTGTGATTGGCTTGAATGTCTTGCCTGGTGTCGTGGCAAATTCCTGTATTACCAAATGAGGAGAGTTACAAACCACACACCACTCAGAGTTATACTTAAACTTCATATTTTAATAATATGAGCTTTACAATAGCCCTTTGACTCAGATCAATTCAGTGCCTATAAATGAGCCCCAACATAATGGCAACTGAGATCTTTTATAGCAAAGATCCACCCCTCTCAACTCACATGACGAACCACAGATCTCAGGAACTCTTCACAAAGGGCCTTTTACTTGAAAGAGGAGTATCCCATAGCTAGATAGCATTAGCTATAAATTATCGTTCAGTTTGGTCTCTAAAATGAGGTTCTAATCTCATTCTTGGTACTTCATAGTACCAAAACATTACCTCACTATCTGGAATGCTCTTTAGGTTTTATCACCCAAAGACATTGTAAATCTCCTCTGTCAGTGCTAACTCATAGAGGCCCATCCTCAGTGGAACACACACACACACAATATTCAACAGATTCTATTCTGTCGAATAAAACAACCATTCTAATGCAATACAAAGATTAAAAAATAATCTTACAAGCATTATAACATAATCTTGCAATTTTCCACGACATCTCCCCATCACATGGTTTAACAGATACATTCACATATGAAGACAATTTTCCATTCTGACCTCTCCCCTCTCTGGGCCCCAAGTGACTGAGCCCTAAGTGACTGAGACCTAAGTGACTGAGCCCTAAGTGACTGAGACCTAGCTGACTGAGCCCTAGGTGACTGAGCCCTAAGTGACTGAGCCCTAGCTGACTGAGCCCTAGCTGACTGAGCCCTAAGTGACTGAGCCCTAGCTGTCTGAGCCCTAGCTGACTGAGCCCTAGGTGACTGAGCCCTAAGTGACTGAGCCCTAGCTGACTGAGCCCTAAGTGACTGAGCCCTAGCTGACTGAGCCCTAAGTGACTGAGCCCTAGCTGACTGAGCCCTAAGTGACTGAGCCCTAAGTGACTGAGCCCTAGCTGACTGAGCCCTAAGTGACTGAGCCCTAGCTGACTGAGCCCTAAGTGACTGAGCCCTAGCTGACTGAGCCCTAAGTGATTGAGCCCTAGCTGACTGAGCCCTAGCTGACTGAGCCCTAAGTGACTGAGCCCTAGCTGACTGAGCCCTAGCTGACTGAGCCCTAAGTGACTGAGCCCTAGCTGACTGAGCCTTAAGTGACTGAGCCCTAGCTGACTAAGCCCTAAGTGACTGAGCCCAAGCTGAGAAGGGAAAAGTGCAACTGCCAACAGTATAGTCCAAAGGGAGACATTCTAATGACAAGTATCTCACATAAGCATATTATGTAAATAAAACATCTTATTTATTATAATATTTATTTATCTATGTTACCCAACTAACTCTGATTCATCCTCCACACTGGTGCCAGATCTGTTTGGCAATCGGGCTATTGAAAGTCATGTTGAGTCACGTAACTTTGTCACACCTTCTCTCCATTTTCCTGCTAAACTCTTGTTCCTCATACCTTCTCTCCAGTTTCCAGCTAAGCTCTTGTGCCTCATACCTTCTCTCCAGTTTCCCGCTAAGCCTTTGTAATTCACACCTTCTCTCCAGTTTCCCGCTAAGCCTTTGTAATTCACACCTTCTCTCCAGTTTCCCGCTAAGCCTTTGTAATTCACACCTTCTCTCCAGTTTCCCGCTAAGCCTTTGTAATTCACACCTTCTCTCCAGTTTCCCGCTAAGCCTTTGTAATTCACACCTTCTCTCCAGTTTCTCGCTAAGCCTTTGTAATTCACACCTTCTCTCCAGTTTCCCGCTAAGCCTTTGTAATTCACACCTTCTCTCCAGTTTCCCGCTAAGCCTTTGTAATTCACACCTTCTCTCCAGTTTCTCGCTAAGCCTTTGTAATTCACACCTTCTCTCCAGTTTCCCGCTAAGCCTTTGTAATTCACACCTTCTCTCCAGTTTCCAGCTAAGCCTTTGTAATTCACACCTTCTCTCCAGTTTCCCGCTAAGCTCTTGTTCTTCATACCTTCTCTCCAGTTTCCCGCTAAGCTCTTGTGCCTCATACCTTCTCTCCAGTTTCCCGCTAAGCTCTTTGTGCCTCATACCTTCTCCCCAGTTTCCAGCTAAGCCTTTGTAACGCATACCTTCTCTCCAGTTTCCCGCTATAAGCCTTTGTAACGCATACCTTCTCTCCAGTTTCCAGCTAAGCTCTTTGTGCCTCATACCTTCTCTCCAGTTTCCAGCTAAGCTCTTGTTCCTCATACCTTCTCTCCAGTTTCCAGCTAAGCTCTTTGTGCCTCATACCTTCTCTCCAGTTTCCAGCTAAGCCTTTGTAACGCATACCTTCTCTCCAGTTTCCAGCTAAGCCTTTGTAACGCATACCTTCTCTCCAGTTTCCAGCTAAGCTCTTGTGCCTCATACCTTCTCTCCAGTTTCCAGCTAAGCCTTAGTAACGCATACCTTCTCTCCAGTTTCCAGCTAAGCTCTTGTGCCTCATACCTTCTCTCCAGTTTCCAGCTAAGCTCTTGTGCCTCATACCTTCTCTCTAGGGGTGGGTGTCAGATAGCCTAGCAGCTAGACTAGAGCGTTGTGCAAGTAACCGAAAGGTTGTGCCCTTGAGCAAGGCACTTAACCCTAATTGCTCCAGGAGCGCTAGATAATGGTGACCCTGGCTGTGACCACACTCTCCGAGTGTCTCAGGGGGAGTTGGGATATAAAAGAAACTACATTTTCAATTCACATATGTGTATTAATAAACACATGTACATGGAGTTAAATACGAGGTCCAAGTCATTAATGGTTACATGGTAATTACTCAATAATGACCTAACAATTGCAGTGTGATTAGTTAAGGATTCATTAAAGCCCAGTGGGAGTACTTAAACCCAGACTTAATATAATACATACTGTAATATGCCATTTATCAGACGCTTTAATCCAAAGTGACTGACAGTTGTGTGTGCATTGCTTACATTTTATGTGTGGGTACCCATGGGAATTGAACCCACAATACATTGCAAGCTCCACGATTTACCAACTGAGCCATATAGGACCATTTAAACTAGTCTACACACTAGATTCATACTACATTAAACCCCCAAGACTTCAACTAGCCTACAGGCTAGGTTGGATGTTCCCAGCTGACAAGATACAGAGATCATTTGAGATGCTCCCTGAATGTCACGTGAGCAAAGAGTGACAGTGGTGAGTTCCTACTGTCTTTTCCAACTCTCTAGACCGTTAGGCTTAATAGTTACATGGTAAGTACTTAACAGTTGCAGTTTGGTTTGTTTGGGGTAAAACCAGCAGGGTGCAACACAGGCTAAGTAAGATTCACCCTACATTCAACCCAGACTGAAACTACAGCTGTACAAAGTCAAATCGGCAGAGTTAATTTAACTCCTATGGAGTCAAATTTAACACTATTTGGGAGTTTATGTGTTTCAGGAAACTAGGCATATGTTGCGAGTCACTACTTCACAGGAGCACCATTTGAGCCAAATGCGTTTTTGGGCAGAAATGCCTTCTTGAACATATAAACTTGTAATAACAAACTTGTATGCCATGTAAAAATACAAATAGAATTGATAAATTACGTGCTTACTTGATTTAGCCACTGAAAAAGTCAGTAACGTTCCCGCTAGCCATGATTTGATGAGATAATGAGTGGGCTGGACATGCCCAAGAGATGAGTTCGGATTGGTCTGCCATGTAGCACGCATCTATTTGAGCTGGTCAGTATGTGTAGGTAATCCTGTCTAACGCAGCTTTTTTTGAAAGATATCACGTAGTACAACTGCATACATGTTGCCCTCCACTTTTTGGAGGACTGAGTTTTGAAATCAGTGGAATTACAGTATGATAGCTAAGGAGATGGAGAAAACACCTGTCTCCGGATTACATCTTCAAACTAAGGACCACCATGGCATCTGTGACAGAGAGGGAGAAGCGTCCATCCATGTACGTGGGTAAGATAGTCTAGCTAGCTACATTTTCAGATATTACACGTTTCTACTTTAGTCAGAAAGATGTTTTCATTTCAAGTTAAAGTGTACCGTTAGCTTGCCAGCTAACATTAACTGGCTGGCTCGCTAGCTAATGTTACGTGTAGGATCTGTGTAGTAATATTATTCTAATCAGAAATCCATTTGCATTGCTAGTTATAGCCTAATGTGAGCAAGCTAACATTGAACCTGGTTGGTTAGCTACCTGCAGATTCATGCTGGGTGGTAACGTCATGAGTTGGTTCATTGCTTATGGGTCATTGCTTAGCTAGCTAGCTACATGTCTAAACAAAAGACTCCACTATGCAAGTAACCATTTCAATAGAATGTACCTGCAACAACTGTTGATAGACGTAGCTGGTAAATTCTCTCTGGCTATCTACTCTGATTTCAGAGTATTCTTGTCTGGGTGTGCCAGAGCGCAGAATAACTGATGAATTTACGAACACTCAACACCCGCTGAATATTGGTCAGTGTCAGTAAACGTTGGCAAAAAAGCATAATTACATTGTTGCCAGCAATACAGTTGCAGTCACCAACACGCTGGATAACATGAAAACAGCCTAACCAGCTCTGCTAGGGTGAGTAAAATGGTCAGAGTGAGCTGTTCTCTCATTTGTGTCTGGAAGTAGCTAGAAAGCTAGTCAATGTTAGCCAGTTAGCTTGGGTGCTTGACTGCTGTTGTTAGGGCAGCACGCTTGGATCACTCCTACTCCTTGGCCAGAGCGTCCAATGTGGCGCTCTGAACGCTCCTTAAAGAGATGGGTGGGGCTAAAGCTTAAGAGGGTGTGAACGATGCTGAATGGGTGTAGATAAAGAGGTGCTCTCCAGTAGATACCAAAACATTCAAGCATACTGGGAAATATGACACTGAGGCCCCTCCCACATCTGTGGATAACTCCATAGATTGAACGCCCTGTCTCTGGATACTCTTAATGGAGTTAAAAGTATTCTGTCCCAATGAACACCAGTCATCGACACTAACTCCAGGGACCATATAACTCTCTTGAGGGTTGAGATCTAATTTGAATTATCATTAATTTACTGAGGCATAGCAGAGAAATGTAACGCGCACACACCCCACATACGGTGCCTTCAGAAAGTATTCACACACCTCAACTTAAAAAATATATAATATTGCTCTACAGCCTGATTTTAACATTTATTTAATTGAAATGTTGTGTCACTGGCCTACACACAATACCCCATAATGACAAAGTGGAATTCTGCTTTTAGACATTTTTACAAATTAATTAAAACATGAAAAGCTGAAATGTCTTGAGTCAATAAGTATTCAACCCCTTTGTTATGGAAAGCCTAAATAATTAAAAGTAAAAATGTGCTTAACAAGCCACATAATAAGTTGCATGGCCTCACTCTGTGTGCAATAATAGTGTTTAACATGTTTGTTTATGACTGCCTCATCTCTGTACCCCACACATACAATTATCTGGAAGGTCCCTCTGTCGAGCAGTGAATTTCAAAAACAGATTCAACCACAAAGCCCAGGGAGATTTTACAATGCCTTGCAAAGAAGTGCATCTCTTGGTGGATGGGTAAAAAAAAAAAAAAAACAGACATTGAATATCCCTTTGAGCATGGTGAAGTTATTAATTACACTTGGATGGTGTATCAATACACCCAGTCACTACAACGATACAGACGTCCTTCCTAGCTCAGTTGCCAGAGAGGAAGGAAACTGCTCAGGGATTTCACCATGAGGCCAATGGTGACTTTAAAACAGTTACAGAGTTTAATGGCTGTGATAGGAGAAAACTGAGGATGAATCAACAACAATGTAGCGTCTTCACAACACTAACATAAATGACAGACTGAAAATAAGGAAGCTTGAACAGAATAACAATATTCCAAAACATGCATTCTAAAGTAAAACTGCAAAAAAATGTGGCAAAGAAATGAACTTTTTGTCCTGAATACAAAGCATTGTGTTTGGGGAAAATCCAACACAACACATCACTGAGTACCACTCTTCATATTTTCAAGCATGGTGGTGGCTGCATCATGTTATGGTTATGCTTGTCATCATTAAGGATTAGAGTGCATGGTGGTGTCTGCATCGTGTTACGGGTATGCTTTTCATTGTTAAGGACTGGGGAGGTTTTTTTTGTTGAAAAAAAGAAACAATACAGCTAAGCACAGGCAAAATCCTAGAGGAAAACCTGGTTGCCTGCTTTCCAACAGACCCTGGGAGACAAATGCACCTTTCAGCAGGACAATAACCTAAAACACAAGGCCAAACATGCCAAGACAACATTGAATGGTCCTGAGTGGCCTAGTTACACTTTTGATTTAAATCGACTTGACAATCTTGAAAAATGGCTGTCTTGCAATGAAAAGACATTAAAATGCTGTCTATCAATGATCAACAACCAACTTGACAGAGTTGGAAGAATTTAAAAAAGGATAATGTGCAAATATTGTACAATCCAAGTTTGCAAATCTCTTAGAGACTTACCCAGAAAGACTCACAGCTATAATCACTGCCAAAGGTGATTCTAACATGTATTGACTCAGGGGTGTGAATACTTATGTAAATTATGTCATTATGGGGTATTGTGTGTAGATGGGTGAGAGAAAAAATCTATTTAATCTGTTTTGAATTCAGGCTGTAACACCACAAACTGAGGAATAAGTCAAGGGGTAGGAATACTTTCTGAAGGCACGGAACCAGAGTCACATTTCAGTACCTCTATTACACCAACTGTTCCTTAGCCGACTGTACTACAACAGACGCTGTACTAAGGAGAATCACACTGAAACACCCATGTGTGTTATATACTGATACCTCGCTCCCTCTCTCTCACACACACGCACAAAAAAAACACTCTCTCAAGAAACACATTGGACACACTAAAGGAGACCAGAGTCCCATATAACAGAGGTGTGGGACAAATTCTCCCTTGGCGTTTAGTATATAAATACAGATGTGGAACAGAGGCTAAGAATTAAAGGTTGACAGAAAGACGAGACACACACAGATAAATTACATTACATTCTGTGGTCTTACTAACTTGGTGGAGTCGGCTTACTTTCTTCTTCCTGGTTCAAGAGAAGACTGCCCCGCTGCTACCCTCTCTATCCCACCCCACCCCTCTCTGCTTCCTGTAGGAGGGGTCACTGCAACTGACGAGTTCCATAAAAACACGCAGGCAAACACACACACACACACACTGAAACCTGAGTTGTTGCAGCCTCCGTCACTGTCTCACTGTCGACCCAGCAGTATGAAGAGGGCTCAGATTCACAAAATAACACGTCTGTACAGTAGTTAAGGAAAAAATGGCAGTTAAGAAAACATTTATTCTTAAGAAAGTTTTGTGAATCCAGAAAAGCAAATTGAAGAGAAAGAACATGTTTAGCAACGTCTTGTGGAACGTTACAGATTTTTAGTTATATGTTTATCTGTGTCTCGTCTAATCTTGTTCCCCCTCTCCGGTGCTCGACGTTGCAGGTCTACTAACCACAGTCCTTGCAACCTATTATTACGCACACCTGGCAATCCTCATTCCTCTACCTGGCAACCCTCATTCCTCTACCTGGCAACCCTCATTACAACACCTGGCAACCGTCATTACAACACCTGGCAACCGTCATTACAACACCTGGCAACCCTCATTACAACACCTGGCAACCCTCATTACAACACCTGGCAACCCGGATTACAACACCTGGCAACTCGGATTACAACACCTGGCAACCTTCATTACCACACCAGGCAACCCTCATTACAACACCTGGCAACCCTCATTACAACACCTGGCAACCCTCATTACAACACCTGGCAACCCGGATTACAACACCTGGCAACTCGGATTACAACACCTGGCAACCTTCATTACCACACCAGGCAACCCTCATTACCACACCTGGCAACCCTCATTACCACACCTGGCAACCCTCATTACAACACCTGTGCCCCATCATGATATACACCTGGCAACCCTCATTACTACATCTGGCAACCCTCATTACCACACCTGGCAACCCTCATTACCACACCTGACAACCCTCATTACCACACCTGACAACCCTCATTACAACACCTGTGGCCCGTCATGATGCACACCTGGCAACCCTCATTACTACACCTGGCAATCCTCATTACTACATCTGGCAACCCTCATTACTACACCTGGCAATCCTCATTACTACATCTGGCAACCCTCATTACCACACCTGGCAAGCCTCACTCGTTGACAGGTAATCTAAAATAATTCAAATAGCCAGGGGCGCTTTGGTTTAAAAAGTCAGGGGGAAATAACCTCAATAGTTTTTGGGAATCTAAAACTAATTTTCTGCATTTCTACACAATCACATTTTTTATATAATTTTTTTATTTTACCAGGTAGGGAAGTTGAGAACAAGTTCTCATTTACAACTGCGACCTGGCCAAGATAAAGCAAAGCAGTGCGACAAAAAACAACACAGAGTTATACACATGGAATAAACAAACATACAGTCAATAACACAATAGAACATCTGTATACAGTGTGTGCAAATGAAGTAAGGAGGTAAGGCAATAAATAGGCCATAATGGCGAAGTAATTACAGTTTAGCATTAACACTGGAGTGATAGATGAAAAAAAAAATATATATATATGGTAGGTAGTTGGTTGGATGGGCTGTGTACAGGTGCAATGATCTGTGAGCTGCTCAGATAGCTGATGCTTGAAGTTAGTGAGGGAGATATGAGTCTCCAATTTCAGTGATTTTTGCAATTCGTTCCAGTCATTGCCAGCAGAGAACTGGAAGGAAAGGCAGCCAAAGGAAGTGTTTGCTTTGGGGATGACCAGTGAAATATACCTGCTGGAGCGCGTGCTACGAGTGGGTGTTGCTATGGTGACCAGTGGGCTGAGATAAGGCGGAGCTTTACTTAGAAAATACTTATAGATGACCTGGAGCCAGTGGGTGTGGCGACGCATATGTAGCGAGGACCAGCCAACGAGAGCATACAGGTCACAATGATGGGTAGTATATGGGGCTTTGGTGACAAAACGGATGGCACTGTGATAGACTACCTCCAATTTGCTGAGTAGAGTGTTGGAGGCTATTTTGTATATGACATCGGCAAAGTCAAGGATCGGCAGGATAGTCAGTTTTACGAGGGTATGTTTGGCAGCATGAGTGAAGGAGGCTTTGTTGCGAAATAGGAGGCAGATTCTAGATTTAATTTTGGATTGGAGATGCTTAATGTGAGTCTGGAAGGAGAGTTTACAGTCTAGCCAGTGTCGTGGTAATTTCCTGTATTACTAAATGAGGAGAGTTCACAAACCACACACAAGTCAGAGTTATATTTTAAAGTCTATCTTTAATCATATGAGCTTCACCATAGATAGCTCTTTGACTCTGATCAATTCAGTGTCTCTAAATTAATTCTCTGAGTGCTTACAAAATAATTCTAGTATCTTTTATAGCCAAGACACATCCCTCTCAACTCACATGATGAACCACAGATCTCAGGAACTCTTCACAAATGGCCTTTAACTTAAAAAAGGAGTATCCCATCTGGCTATGGCATTAGCTATAATTATTAGCTATAAATGATCGTTCAGTTTGGTCTCCAAAACGAGATTCTAATCTCCTGGCCTCCTGTATACAGGGATCTGTAGCTGGTCCTTCTGGTGATATGGCCTCCTGTATACAGGAATCTGTAGCTTGTCCTTCTGGTGATATGGCCTCCTGTATACAGGGATCTGTAGCTAGTCCTTCTGGCGATTTAGCCTCCTGTATACAGGGATCTGTGGCTATTCTTTCAAACGTTGTGCCATCTGTGATAAACTCATTGCTGAAAGTTGACAACAGTGTCTGAAATGACAACACCATCTCTGCTATTTTCACCATGATCTGGGTATGTGTAACGTTCAATTCATCTTCATAATAGTCTCTATAATTAACATGATTTTCTGTCCTCCCTTTCCTACCAGCTATTTCCTGTAACAATATACATAGTGGTTTCGTTCCCCAGAGACTCACTTCCTTAATTTACTTCCGCCCCAGTCAAATTAAATTCTGCTCTACCAATTCCCTGCAACGTTAACACCTTGGTTTGTGGGACTCCATTGAATGCATTGATATCAGTCCTGCCAGAATCTGCAACTAACACTCCACAGGACTGACCCGTGACCCACCATCATACCATCTACACTGATGAATTTCTCTCAGTCACTAGTTCAGGCCCTAAATGAGTCTATGTATGCCTTCATCTGCTCATATGCGTCTTCTACCCACTGATACTTAACAAACAAGCTATCTTTCCCCAGGCCTGTGGTCTGTTGGCGAATACAACCTTCCCTGACCACGTCTCTCCTCTAGTTGCTGTCCTAAAGGACATTACTGATGAATATAACTCTCCCTGACCACTCCTCTAGTTGCTGTACTAAAGGACATTACTGATGAATATAACTCTCCCTGACCACTCCTCTAGTTGCTGTACTAAAGGACATTACTGATGAATATAACTCTCCCTGACCACTCCTCTAGTTGCTGTACTAAAGGACATTACTGGCGAATCCTTTTTCGAGACAGCACCTCCCCCACACTATCCTTTGCTGCTCCATCGTCAACCTCCTGCGTCCATGTCAACCTCCTGCGTCCATGTCAACCTCCTGCGTCCATGTCAACCTCCTGCGTCCATGTCAACCTCCTGGACTGTTTTGAGTTCTGCGTTAGTGTGAAAGTTCGACTGATCTCCAGCTGATCTATAACCCTGGAACATGGCGTCCATCTGTGGCCACAGAGAAAATCTAGTTTAGTTCTTTAAACTCTCATATGTTTCTTCACACACTCCTGTCTGTAATAAAACCACACCTTGTTCAGAACAACCTACAGTTGAAGTCAGAAGTTTACATACAGCTTAGCCAAATACATTTAAACTCAGTTTTTCACAATTCCTGACATTTAATCCTAATTAAAATTCCCTGTTTTAGGTCAGTTAGGATCACCACTTTATTTTAAGAATGTAAAATGTCAGAATAATAGTAGAGAGTATTATTTATTTCAGCTTGTATTTCTTTCATCACATTCCCAGTGGGTCAGAAGTTTAAATACACAAAATTAGTATTTGGTAGCATTGCCTTTAAAATTGTTTAACTTGGGTCAAACGTTTTGGGTAGCCTTCCACAAGCTTCCCACAATAAGTTGGGTGAATTTTGGCCCATTCCCCCTGACAGATCTGGTGTAACTGAGTCAGGTTCGTAGGCCTCCTTGCTCACACACGCTTTATCAGTTCTGCCCACAAATGTTCTATAGGATTGAGGCCAGGGCTTTGTGATGGCCACTCCAATACCTTGACTTTGTTGCCCTTAAGCCATTTTGCAACAACTTTGGAAGTATGCTTGGGGTCATTGTCCATTTGGAAGACCCATTTGCAACTAAGCTTCAACTTCCTGACTGATGTCTTGAGATGTACTTCAATATATCCACATCATTTTCCTCCCTCATGAAGCCATCTATTTTGTGAAGTGCACCAGTCCATCCTGCAGAAAAGCACCCACACAACATGATGCTGCCACCCCCGTGCTTCACGGTTGGGATGGTGTTCTTTGGCTTGCAAGCCTCCCCCTTTTTCCTCCAAACATAACGATGGTCATTATGGTCAAACAGTTCTATTTTTGTTTCATCAGACCAGAGGACATTTCTCCAAAAAGTACAATCTTTGTCCCATGTGCAGTTGCAAACCGTAGTCTGGCTTTTTTATGGCGGTTTTGGAGCAGTGTCTTCTTCCTTGCTGAGCGGCCTTTCAGGTTATGTCAATATAAGACTCGTTTTACTGTGGATATAGATACTTTTGGACCTGTTTCCTCCAGCATCTTCACAAGGTCCTTTGCACTTTTCGCCCCAAAGTACGTTCATCTCTAGAAGACAGAACACGTCTCCTTCCTGAGCGGTGTGACGGCTGCGTGGTCCCATGGTGTTTATACTTGCGTACTATTGTTTGTACAGATCAACGTGGTACCTTCAGACGTTTGGAAATTGCTCCCAAGGATGAACCAGACTTGTGGAGGTGTACAATACTTTTTCTGAGGTCTTGGCTGATTTCTTTTGATTTTCCCATAATGTCAAAGAAAGAGGCACTGAGTTTGAAGGTAGGCCTTGGAATACATCAACATGTACACCTCCAATTGACTCAAATGATGTCAATTAGCCTATCAGAACCTTCTAAAGCCATGACATCATTTTCTGAAATTTTTCAAGCTGTTTAAAGGCACAGTCAACTTAGTGTATGTAAACTTCTGACCCACTGGAAGTAAAATAATCTGCCTGTAAACAATTGTTGGAAAAATTACTTGTGTCATGCACAAAGTAGATGTCCTAACTGGACTTGCCAAAACTATAGTTTGTTAACAAGAATTTGTGGAGTGGTTGAAAAACTAGTTTTAATGACGCCAACATAAGTGTATGTAAACTTTTGACTTCAACTGTACATCCAATGTGCTAGTTCTGTTATCAAGTGGCTCCACCCATATCACCATGCCTTTGTGATTAGTGATCTGTCTAGTATCCGTAGCGTTAGTACCGACTCTACCCCAATGCATTCTCGTGTATTCATATTTAGCAACCCATTCTATGCTAATAGTCAATCTATCTACATTTACATGGTTTAGTAACCATTAAAGAAACCATTATGGTGGTTAAAAGAACTCCCAGACCCAAATGCCTGTCTGTCTACAGTGGAATATACTCTCCCTCTCTCTCTTTAGCTCCGCTTCAGCTGTCATGGCGACTTCTAGCTCACCCATGATGCTGCTGGATCTCACTTCACGTGAGAAGTGTGAACCCACCGAGGAAAGGGTGTGGTCTTTACTGCTGCGGGTGCTGGAAGTAGTACGGTGTGTGTGGTCCTACGACTACCACCTGACCCTGTTACTACGACTACCACCTGACCCTGTTACTACAACTACCACCTGACCCTGTTACTACGACTACCACCTGACCCTGTTACTACGACTACCACCTGACCCTGTTACTACGACTACCACCTGACCCTGTTACTACGACTACCACCTGACCCTGTAACTACCATCTGAACCTGTTACTACTACAGCCTGAACCTGTTACTACTACCTGACCATGTTACTCCTACCCCCTGACCCTGTTACTACTACCACCTGACCCTGTTACTACTACCACCTGACCATGTTACTACTACCACCTGACCATGTTACTCCTACCACCTGACCATGTTACTACTACTACCACCTGAACCTGTTACTACTACCACCTGAACCTGTTACTACTACCACCTGACCCTGTTACTACTACCACCTGACCATGATACTCCTACCCCCTGACCATGATACTCCTACCCCCTGACCCTGTTACTACTACCACCTGAACCTGTTACTACTACCACCTGACCCTGTTACTACTACCACCTGAACCTGTTACTACTACCACCTGACCATGTTACTCCTACCACCTGACCATGTTACTCCTACCACCTGACCATGTTACTACTACTACCACCTGAACCTGTTACTACTACCACCTGAACTTGTTACTACTACCACCTGACCATGTTACTACTACTACCACCTGACCATGTTACTACTACCACCACCTGAACCTGTTACTACTACCACCTGACCATGTTACTACTACTACCACTTGAACCTGTTACTACTACTACCACCACCACCCGAACCTGTTACTACTACTACTACCACCCGAACCTGTTACTACTACTACCACCCGAACCTGTTACTACTACTACCACCTGTTACTACCACTACTACCACCCGAACCCGTTACTACTACTACCACCCGAACCCGTTACTACTACTACCACCTCAACCCGTTACTACCACCACCTCAACCCGTTACTACCACTACCACCACCTCAACCCGTTACTACCACTACCACCACCTCAACCCGTTACTACCACTACCACCACCTCAACCCGTTACTACCACTACCACCACCTCAACCCGTTACTACCACTACCACCACCTCAACCCGTTACTACCACTACCACCACCTCAACCCGTTACTACCACTACCACCACCTCAACCCGTTACTACCACTACCACCACCTCAACCCGTTACTACCACTACCACTACCTCAACCCGTTACTACCACTACCTCAACCCGTTACTACCACCACCCGTTACTACCACTACCACCACCCGTTACTACCACTACCTCCACCCGTTACTACCACTACCACCACCTCAACCCGTTACTACCACTACCACCACCTCAACCCGTTACTACCACTACCACTACCTCAACCCGTTACTACCACCACCACCACCACCTCAACCCGTTACTACTACCACCACCTCCACCTGAACCCGTTACTACTACCACCACACCTCAACCCGTTACTACTACCACCACACCTCAACCCGTTACTACTACCACCACACCTCAACCCGTTACTACTACCACCACACCTCAACCCGTTACTACTACCACCACACCTCAACCCGTTACTACTACCACACCTCAACCCGTTACTACTACCACACCTCAACCCGTTACTACTACCACACCTCAACCCGTTACTACTACCACACCTCAACCCGTTACTACTACCACACCTCAACCCGTTACTACTACCACACCTCAACCCGTTACTACTACCACACCTCAACCCGTTACTACTACCACACCTCAACCCGTTACTACTACCACACCTCAACCCGTTACTACCACCACGCGAACCCGTTACTACCACCACGCGAACCCGTTACTACCACCACGCGAACCCGTTACTACCACCACGCCTGAACCAGTTACTACTACAACACCACCACAACCTCAACCCGTTACTACTACTACCACCACCACCTCAACCCGTTACTACTACTACTACCACCACCACCACCTCAACCCATTACTACTACCACCACCTGAACCCGTTACTACTACTACTACCACCACCTGAACCCATTACTACTACCACGCCTGAACCCGTTACTACTACCACCACCTGAACCCGTTACTACTACCACCACCTGAGCCCGTCACTACCACTACCACCACCTGAACCCGTTACTACCACCACCTGAACCCGTTACTACTACTACTACTACCACCACCACCTGAACCCGTTACTACTACCACGCCTGAACCCGTTACTACTACTACCACCTGAACCCGTTACTACCACCACCTGAACCCGTTACTACCACCACCTGAACCCGTTACTACCACCACCTGAACCCGTTACTACCACCACCTGAACCCGATACTACCACCACCTGAACCCGATACTACCACCACCTGAACCCGATACTACCACCACCTGAACCCGATACTACCACCACCTGAACCCGATACTACCACCACCTGAACCTGTTACTACCACACCTGAACCTGTTACTACCACACCTGAACCTGTTACTACCACACCTGAACCTGCTACTACCACACCTGAACACCTGAAAACAAGACTTGTCTCTTGTTCAATATTACTAGATCAGTCTACTGTACTCACACACACACACACACGTCTCTCTCACAGACACGCGTCTCTCTCACAGACACACACACACGTGTTTCTCTCACAGACACACACACACACACACGTGTTTCTCTCACAGACACACGTGTTTCTCTCACACACACACACACACACACACGTGTTTCTCTCACACACACACACACACACACACGCGTTTCTCTCACAGACACACACGCGTTTCTCTCACACACGCGTTTCTCTCACACACGCGTCTCTCTCACAGACACACGCGTCTCTCTCACAGACACACGCGTCTCTCTCACAGACACACGCGTCTCTCTCACAGACACACGCGTCTCTCTCACAGACACACGCGTCTCTCTCACAGACACACGCGTCTCTCTCACAGACACACGCGTCTCTCTCACAGACACACGCGTCTCTCTCACAGACACACGCGTCTCTCACACAGACACACGCGTCTCTCACAGACACACGCGTCTCTCACAGACACACGCGTCTCTCACAGACACACGCGTCTCTCACAGACACACGCGTCTCTCACAGACACACGCGTCTCTCACAGACACACGCGTCTCTCACAGACACACGCGTCTCTCACAGACACACGCGTCTCTCACAGACACACGCGTCTCTCACAGACACACGCGTCCTGTATTTTCTCTTCCACATACTAACGTTCACAGAGACTTAGTTGACATTGTTCATTCAAGGCTTTATTGGGGTTAATCACAGCAGCACCATGACAGTCACACAGGACTAGAGACACTACTAATATTAGAATATATGAACCATATTTGAATGATATCATGACTCTGTCCAGGAAGACCTGACAAGCCTTCCTCTAACAACAACTCATATCAACCACAGAACAACTTGAAATCAGTAAACACAAGGTAGGTCATCTAACCCTAACCTCTGACCCCCGTCTGGTTCGTCTCCGTGCCTCAACCTCCTCTCATAGTAACCCTTTAGTCCCCTGTTGGAGCCTAGAGTAACTCCCTGTCATACTGCACACATTAAACAACTTTAGTGAAACCTGGGTCACGTCTCAGACGGCACCCTATTCCTTATATAGTGCACTTCCCCTATTGGCCCTGGTCAAAAGTAGGGCACTTTACAGAATAGGGTGCCATTTCAGACGTGGCCCTAGTTAACCTATACGCTACTAACCTAGGCTACGATAAAGATACAATCACAAGGTCAAACACAATACATATATACTGAGCGTACAAAACATTAAGAACACCTGCTCTTTTCCATGACAGAGACTGATCAGGTGAATCCAGGTGAAAGCTATGATCCCTTATTGAAGTCACAGGTTAAATCCACTTCGGTCAGTGTTTAAAACATGGGCTGTATTCACTAAAGAACAGCAGCATGTAATATCAGCCTTCACACCAAAATGACAAAGACAGGAATGATGGATAGACTGACACCCCTCAGTAACAGATTCCTCCCTTCTCTACCATAAATATTCATCCCTTATTCCCCTCAGTAACAGATTCCTCCCTTTTCTACCATAAATATTCATCTCTTATCCCTCCCGATCCTTCCTTCCTATTTGCTGAGCATTGTTGTTGGTAAATAAAGGAATGACAGGAGAACTGTAACGGAAATAACTACAAGTCTGTCTGTGTGTCTGTCTGTGTGTGACCACGTCTGTCTGTCTGTCTGTCTGTGTGACCACGTCTGTCTGTGTGACCACGTCTGTCTGTCTGTCTGTCTGTGTGACCACGTCTGTCTGTCTGTCTGTCTGTCTGTGTGACCACGTCTGTCTGTCTGTCTGTGTGACCACGTCTGTCTGTCTGTCTGTGTGACGACGTCTGTCTGTCTGTCTGTCTACGTCCGTCTGTCTGTGTGACCACGTCCGTCTGTCTGTGTGACCACGTCTGTCTGTCTGTCTGTGTGACCACGTCTGTCTGTCTGTCTGTGTGACCACGTCTGTCTGTCTGTCTGTGTGACCACGTCTGTCTGTCTGTCTGTGTGACCACGTCTGTCTGTCTGTCTGTGTGACCACGTCTGTCTGTCTGTGTGACCACATCTGTCTGTCTGTGTGACCACATCTGTCTGTCTGTGTGACCACATCTGTCTGTCTGTGTGACCACATCTGTTTGTCTGTGTGACCACATCTGTTTGTCTGTGTGACCACATCTGTCTGTCCGTCCGTCTATGTGTATGAGTCTGTCTGTCTATGTGGGTGTGTAAGGTGTGTGTGTGTTTGGGGCATTATTTGCTTGTGGTATGTGTGTTAGTCAGTCTGTGGTACGGAGATAGCAGGTCCCTTGGGGTCATCAAAACGGTCCATGGTGTGTAGCTGCATGATCATATGGAGGCCGTAGGTCAGGACCACGAGCATCAGTAGACTGGTGAGCAGTCCCATCCAGATACCAGGACTGAAGAACCCTGCACAGTCACTGGCATAGGAGAACTCTCCCCCTGCCACGTTGAAACCCTGGATCTAGAGGGGGTGAGAGAGAGAGAGAGAGAGAAGTTGTTTCAACTTGCAGTTAGTATTCTGTTTGTTTCACAGACACACACTGTTACACCCCCTACCTGGAAGTCCGTGAAGGAGACCCTCCACTGGTTAGCAGGGTCTTTGGAGGTGCGCGGAACCAGCAGGGGGTATCTGAAGTTAGTGACTGACTGACAGCGGTAGGAGTACTCAGCCGGTGCGTACACATTACGGCTCCCGTTAAACGTTGCTTTCTGACCGTCGTATTCTATCTCCACGGCGTCTAGCGTGAACCAGCGGCGAGCTGACACCTTGTAGTGGCGCTGGGACATGGCAAACCTGGAGACAGACACACACACACACACAGAATGAGTTCAAAAGAGTTTGTATGTGTTTGTAACTGTGTGTGTGTGTGTGTGTGTGTGTGTGTGTGTGTGTGTGTGTGTGTGTCCAGTTTACTCACACTAGTTTGAAGGAACGGTGTCCCAGGATATTCTCATAGTTTAGAACCAGACTGACAGAGAAAGGTGAAAGAGAAATATTGTAATAAAAATGGACAACATAATAATTAATTCCAATCATTTCCAAGTTCAGCAAGGCTGCTGTTTCCATAGCTTCTAACAAAGATCTAGACAGGATGTGATGTCAGAGGACTGTTCACAACTTCCTGTCCAGCTCTAAACCCAGAACTGCTGACCCCTAACCTCTGACCTGGAGTGTGATTGGTTGCAGAGGGAGCCCTGGAGCCTAGGGGTCACGCCCTCGCCAAAGGTCAGAGAGGTGAGGTCGTGTCGTTCCCAACGACCACCACGGAGCACGCTCACGGTCAGGTTCTCCGCCCACAGCATGATACAGCCGGCTCCGCCCTCCTGGAGAGAGAGATTAGAAATATATATCAGGCACAATCAACTCAAACAGCGGCACCCACAGCGGCATCCACAGCGGCATCCACAGCGGCACCCACAGCGGCACCCACAGCGGCATCCACAGCGGCATCCACAGCGGAACCCACAGCGGAACCCACAGCGGAACCCACAGCGGAACCAGGCCGATCTCCACAACAAATACGATGACGAAACTTCTCTGGCTGTTATCCCGTTACAGCGGGGCGAAGAGCACCACGTACTGCTCTGTTATCCCGTTACAGCGGGGCTAGGAGAGCACCACGTACTGCTCTGTTATCCCGTTACAGCGGGGCTAGGAGAGCACCACGTACTGCTCTGTTATCCCGTTACAGCGGGGTGAAGAGCACCATGTACTGCTCTGTTATCCTGTTACAGCAGGGTGAAGATCACCATCCCAACCGTGAAGCACGGGGGTGGCAGCATCATGTTGTGGGGGTGCTTTGCTGCAGGAGGGACTGGTGCACTTCACAAAATAGATGGCATCAAGAGGGAGGAAATTATGTGGATATATTGAAGCAACATCTCAAGACATCAGTCAGGAAGTTAAAGTTTGGTCGCAAATGGGTCTTCCAAATGGACAATGACCCCAAGCATACTTCCAAAGTTGTGGCAAAATGGCTTAAGGACAACAAAGTCAAGGTATTGGAGTGGCCATCACAAAGCCCTGACCTCAATCCTATAGAATATTTGTGGGTAGAACTGAAAAAGCGTGTGCGAGTGACGCCTACAAACCTGACTCAGTTACACCAGCTCTGTCAGGAGGAATGGGCCAAGAGGAGAGAGAGAGAGTTGGGAGGGGGAGGAGGGAGGGGGAGGAGAGAGAGAGAGAGAGTAATGGGAGGGGGAGGAGAGAGAGAGAGAGAGTAATGGGAGGGGGAGGAGAGAGAGAGAGAGAGTAATGGGAGGGGGAGGAGAGAGAGAGTAATGGGAGGGGGAGGAGAGAGAGAGTAATGGGAGGGGGAGGAGAGAGAGAGTAATGGGAGGGGGAGGAGAGAGAGAGAGAGTTGGGAGGGGGAGGAGAGAGAGAGAGAGTTGGGAGGGGGAGGAGAGAGAGAGAGAGTTGGGAGGGGGAGGAGAGAGAGAGAGAGTTGGGAGGGGGAGGAGAGAGAGTGAGAGTTGGGAGGGGGAGGAGAGAGAGAGAGAGTTGGGAGGGGGAGGAGAGAGAGAGAGAGTTGGGAGGGGGAGGAGAGAGAGAGAGAGAGTTGGGAGGGGGAGGAGAGAGAGAGAGAGAGTTGGGAGGGGGAGGAGAGAGAGAGAGAGAGTTGGGAGGGGGAGGAGAGAGAGAGAGAGAGTTGGGAGGGGGAGGAGAGAGAGAGAGAGAGAGTTGGGAGGGGGAGGAGAGAGAGAGAGAGAGTTGGGAGGGGGAGGAGAGAGAGAGAGTTGGGAGGGGGAGGAGAGAGAGAGAGAGAGAGTTGGGAGGGGGAGGAGAGAGAGAGAGAGTTGGGAGGGGGAGGAGAGAGAGAGAGAGTTGGGAGGGGGAGGAGAGAGAGAGAGAGTTGGGAGGGGGAGGAGAGAGAGTGTTGGGAGGGGGAGGAGAGAGAGAGAGAGTTGGGAGGGGGAGGAGAGAGAGAGAGAGATGGGAGGGGGAGGAGAGAGAGTGTTGGGAGGGGGAGGAGAGAGAGAGTTCTCATCCTGGAATATCCAAGGCCTGAGGTCATCTGCCTTTGGCCTAAAGAGCAGGAACCTGGACTTCATCAAAGAAATCAGAAATACAGACATTGTCATCCTACAAGAAACCTGGTATAGAGGAGGTGGACTGGTTGGCACTGGTTGCCCTCTAGGTTTCAGATGGTATACCCAGTGTCTATTCCTAGTGCACGGTATACCCAGTGTCTATTCCTAGTGTATGGTATACCCAGTGTCTATTCCTAGTGTATGGTATACCCAGTGTCTATTCCTAGTGCACGGTATACCCAGTGTCTATTCCTAGTGTACGGTATACCCAGTGTATATTCCTAGTGCATGGTATACCCAGTGTATATTCCTAGTGTATGGTATACCCAGTGTATATTCCTAGTGTACGGTATACCCAGTGTATATTCCTAGTGCATGGTATACCCAGTGTATATTCCTAGTGTCTATTCCTAGTGTATGGTATACCCAGTGTCTATTCCTAGTGCATGGTATACCCAGTGTATATTCCTAGTGTATATTCCTAGTGTATGGTATACCCAGTGTCTATTCCTAGTGTACGGTATACCCAGTGTATATTCCTAGTGTATGGTATACCCAGTGTATATTCCTAGTGTATGGTATACCCCAGTGTCTATTCCTAGTGTATATTCCTAGTGTATGGTATACCCAGTGTATATTCCTAATGTATGGTATACCCAGTGTATATTCCTAGTGCATGGTATACCCAGTGTATATTCCTAGTGCATGGTATACCCAGTGTATATTCCTAGTGTCTATTCCTAGTGTATGGTATACCCAGTGTCTATTCCTAGTGCATGGTATACCCAGTGTATATTCCTAGTGCATGGTATACCCAGTGTATATTCCTAGTGCATGGTATACCCAGTGTATATTCCTAGTGTATATTCCTAGTGTATGGTATACCCAGTGTCTATTCCTAGTGTACGGTATACCCAGTGTATATTCCTAATGTATGGTATACCCCAGTGTCTATTCCTAGTGTATATTCCTAGTGCATGGTATACCCAGTGTACGGTATACCCAGTGTCTATTCCTAATGTATGGTATACCCAGTGTATATTCCTAGTGCATGGTATACCCCAGTGTCTATTCCTAGTGTATATTCCTAGTGTATGGTATACCCAGTGTATATTCCTAGTGTCTATTCCTAGTGCATGGTATACCCAGTGTATATTCCTAGTGCATGGTATACCCCAGTGTCTATTCCTAGTGTATATTCCTAGTGTATGGTATACCCAGTGTATATTCCTAGTGTCTATTCCTAGTGCATGGCATACCCAGTGTATATTCCTAGTGTATATTCCTAGTGTATGGTATACCCAGTGTCTATTCCTAGTGTATATTCCTAGTGTATGGTATACCCAGTGTCTATTCCTAGTGTATGGTATACCCAGTGTCTATTCCTAGTGTACGGTATACCCAGTGTATATTCCTAGTGTATGGTATACCCAGTGTAGATTTCCACACTAGAAGATTGGAATAATACATGTGAAAATGTAATAATTCACAGTATGAAAAGAGGTGTTTGAAAAGGATGGAGGTGTTTTGTTAGGATGGAGTTTTGGTCTGCCTGGTGTCATCACTAGGCAGTAAATTCATTAATAACGCTGAAAACGAGCTGTTTTTGGTCTTTCCCTTCCCCACTCAGACCACTCCTTGAAAGACTCCTCTTGCTAAGCCGCCATTTTTGTTTCTTTTTGACCATTTTAATAGAAAACAATCACAGTAAGGTACTTAAATTGTTACCCAGAGATCAAAATCGGCCGCATTAGGCCTTTAAACAAGGTAGAAAGAAACAGATCTTACCTTAAACTCAACTGGAGGGTAGACTCCTGTCTTCTCCTTGACTAGTTTCTCTCCTCTTTCTCTCTCCCGCTGTCTGTCTCTCTCCCTCTTTCTGTCTCCGTACTGCAATAGGGAGCGCCCTCCTCCCACACTAGCCTCCATATCCATAGACAGAGATGATGACACCTCCTAGGGAGACAGAGAGAGGTGGTAACCACACATCAGAGACACAGAGAGAGAGATGATGACACCTCCTAGGGAGAAAGAGAGAGGTGGTAACCACACATCAGAGACACAGAGAGAGAGGTGATGACACCTCCAAGGGAGACAGAGAGAGGTGGTAACCACACATCAGAGACAGAGAGAGAGATGACAACTCCTAGGGAGACAGAGAGAGGTGGTAACAACACATCAGAGACAGACGGAGGGCTCTGGATGGATAGGCAAAGGATGGCTACTTTGAAGAATCTCAAATATAAAATATATTTAGATTTGTTTAACACTTTTTTGGTTACTACATGATTCCATATGTGTTATTTCATAGTTTTGATGTCTTCACTATTATTCTACAATGTAGAAACCCCTTGAATGAGTAGATGTGTCCAGACTTTTGACTGGTCCTGTACATCATAGACAGATTTAGAGTTAGAAAGTTGAATAAATGTAAACTCTTTCCTTGTATATGACAAACAAATAAACACACAGACATGGATAAACACACACTTACCCGTGAGGGTCTCATTGCAGTGTAGACGGCAGTGTAGGGGACAGACTGGCTCTTCATAATGCTCATCACCTGTCCAATCACCTCATCTAACACACACACACCAAGTTAGTCTTCAGCAATCTGCAGCATACTGTAATAAGGAACATGCAGGTGATGTTTGTCCCAGCAGAGCCACGTACAGTAGAACACACTACTAGAACAGTAGACGCGTAAAACAGACCGGTAATACAGTAGACAGGTAAAACGGTTTTACAGTAGACCGGTAATACAGTAGACCGGTAATACAGTAGACCGGTAAAATGGTTTTACGGGATTACAGTAGACCAGTTGGCCCGGGATTACAGTAGACTGGTAAAACAGTCAAAAGGTAGACCGGTAAAACAGTAGACCGGTAATACAGTAGACCGGTAAAACGGTTTTACAGTAGACCAGTAGACCGGTAAAACGGTAGACCCGTAAAACAGTAGAACACTCACCATTCCCATTGAGAACCTCCTTAGCAGACATCAGATCAGATCTGTTAGAAACCAAAATCAGGTAAACCACACCCATATCTGTATAAACCACACACACACATTAAAAACAGACCAGTGAGATAAGCAGAATCGTGTGTGTGTGTACCCGGTGCTGTAGGGTAGTCTGAAGACCAGCAGGGCGGGGGTAGACGCGTTGAGTCGTAGCTGGCTGAGTGTCTCTGGTTCCATGTAGAGAGGAGAGGTGTCTAATTGGTCCTGGAGTTGACCGATCACAGCACTGGATGCTGGCCAGGCCACGGCAGGCAGGACCAATGGGGAAGGGCTGGAGAGGAGCGCCCCCTCGAGGTTAGGGAAGGCACTGTCCTGCTTGTTGCCAAACGCCCCTCCGTACATGGTGAAGTCCTCAATGCTCATCTGAGAGCGCGAGAGAGCGAGAGAGCGAGAGAGCGTCACACAAACAGTAAAAGACATTGGCTAACTAATATATGGGATACAAAGGTAGGTTTGCGAGAGTGTGTGTGTGTTACCTTGTCCTGCAGGAAGAGCAGTACGTTGCGCGGGGCGGACCCCAGGGCGGTCTCCAGGTATGAGCTCAGCTGAGTGACACCCACTATGTGACCAGCAGCAGGAACAGCCTGGGACGGCAGACCAGACCTGACATCGTTCAGGAGGGCCAGAAAAACAGGAAACAGTAAAAACTAAGAGGATACGCCTGACAAGTAAACCAATGTTGAATTTCCAAAGTAAAAAGTATCCCTTGGGTTAGTCAGGGTTAGTCTGATTAATCAGGCTGAAATACACCATTAGTCAGGGTTAGTCTGATTAATCAGGCTGAAATACACCATTTATTGGTATATACAGCCTGAAACTCATGCAAATGTTCCTTACAATCCAGAATTATTTTTTTTACATTTAAACTTATTCTACCTGTTGTCTGTGGGGTTTGTCCTTCAGCTCTAAATTTTAAACACAAAATCCACAGGAAAGTATTGTTGATGTTACTTTTTAGAGAGCTGGTAGGGATACGGTTGGTAATGAGGTCAAATTAGTTTCATATTCGATATTCAAATTAAAGTTTGTCACATGCACCGAATACAACAGGTGTAGTAGACCTCACAGTGAAATGCCGAATACAACAGGTGTAGTAGACCTCACAGTGAAATGCCGAATACAACAGGTGTAGTAGACCTCACAGTGAAATGCCGAATACAACAGGTGTAGTAGACCTTACAGTGAAATGCCGAATACAACAGGTGTAGTAGACCTCACAGTGAAATGCTGAATACAACAGGTGTAGTAGACCTTACAGTGAAATGCCGAATACAACAGGTGTAGTAGACCTCACAGTGAAATGCTGAATACAACAGGTGTAGTAGACCTCACAGTGAAATGCCGAATACAACAGGTGTAGTAGACCTCACAGTGAAATGCCGAATACAACAGGTGTAGTAGACCTTAGTGAAATGCTTACTTACAAGCCCTTAACCAACAATGCTTTTAAGAAGTTTTGAAAAAGTGCTAAGTAATTTTTATGAATAATAAATAAACAATTAGAATTGAACAGCAGCAGTAAAATAACAATAGTGAGGCTATATACAGGGGGTACCGGTACAGAGTCAATGTGGAGGCTATATACAGGGGGTACCGGTACAGAGTCAATGTGGAGGTTATATACAGGGGGTACCGGTACAGAGTCAATGTGGAGGTTATATACAGGGGGTACCGGTACAGAGTCAATGTGGAGGTTATATACAGGGGGTACCGGTACAGAGTCAATGTGGAGGTTATATAGAGTCAATGTGCGGGGGCACAGGTTAGTCGCGGTAATATGTACATGTATGTAGAGGTCGACCGATTAATCGGAATGGCTGATTAATTAGGTCCGATTTCAAGTTTTCATAACAATCGGAAATCTGTATTTTTGGGCGCTGATAAAAAATAAAAAAAGTTTAATACCTTTATTTCATATTTATTTAACTAGGCAAGTCTGTTAAGAACACATTCTTATTTTCAATGACGGCCTAGGAACAGTGGGTTAACTGCCTTGTTCAGGGGCAGAACGACAGATTTTCACCTTGTCAGCTTACAGTCAAATCGTCCAACACTCTAACTACCTGCCTCTCATTGCACTTCACGAGGAGCCTGCCTGTTATGCGAATGCAGTAGAAGCCAAGGTAAGTTGGTAGCTAGCATTAAACTTACCTTATAAAAAACAATCAATCATAATCACTAGTTAACTACACATGGTTGATGATATTACTAGTTTAACTAGCGTGTCCTGCGTTGCATATAATCGATGAAACGCAGGGGGATGGTTTAACAAAAACGCATTTGCGAAAAAAGCACAATCGTTGGATGACTGTACCTAACCAAACACCAATGCCTTTCTTAAAATCAATACACAGAAGTATATATATTTTTAAACCTGCATATTTAGTTAAGAAATTCATGTTAGCAGGCAATATTAACCAGGGAAATTGTGTCACTTCTCTCTGCGTGCAATGAACGCAAGTCGGGGTATATGCAACAGTTTGGGCTGCCTAGCTCGTTGAACTAATTTGCCAGAATTTTACATAATTATGACATAACATTGAAGGTTGTGCAATGTAACATGAATATTTAGACTGATGGATGCCACCTGTTAGATAAAATACCGAACAGTTCCGTATTTCACTGAAATAATAAACGTTTTGTTTTCGAAATGATAGTTTCCGGATTCGACCATATTAATGACCAAAGGCTCGTATTTCTGTGTATTATTATGTTATAATTAAGTCTATGATTTGATAGAGCTGTCTGACTGAGCGATGGTAGGCAGTAGCAGGCTCGTAAGCATTCACTCAAACAGCACTTTTGTGTGTTTTGCCAGCAGCTCTTTGCAAGCACAGCGCTGTTTATGACTTCAAGCCTATCAGCCTAATGGCTGGTGTAACCAATGTGAAATGGCTAGCTAGTTAGCGGGGTGCGTGCTAATAGCGTTTCAAACGTCACTCGCTCTGAGACTTGGAGTAGTTGTTCCCCTTGCTCTGCATGGGTAATGCTGCTTCGAGGGTGGCTGTTGTCGTTGTGTTCCTGGTTCGAGCCCAGGTAGGGGCGAGGAGAGGGATGGAAGCTATACTGTTACACTGCCAATACTATAGTGCCTATAAGAACATCCAATAGTCAAAGGTATATGAAATACAAATGGTATAGAGAGAAATAGTCCTATTAATACTATATTAACTACAACCTAAAACTTCTTACCTGGGAATATTGAAGAATTATTCACTAAACCCTAAACCTAATCTAAATCTTGTAATAAATAATGCGGATATTGAGCAAGTTGAGATCACTAAACTGCTTGGGGTAACCCTGGATTGTAAACTGTCATGGTCAAAACATATTGATACAACAGGATCTATGATCGGGATAAGTCTGTCCATAAGGCGCTGCTCTACCTTCTTAACAGCACTGTCAAACAAGGCAGGTCCTACAGGCCCTAGTTCTGTCGCACCTGGACTACTGTTCAGGCGTGTGGTCAGGTGCCACAAAAAAGGTTCAGAACAATATAATATTAATCTCTCCCGGCTCAAAGCAGAGGAGAGATTGACTTCGTCACTGCTTGTATTTATGAGAGGTATTGACATGTTGAATGCGGCCTCCCAGGTGGCGCAGTGGTCTAGGGCACCAGAGACTCTGGGTTAGAGCCCAGGCTCTGTCGCAGCGACTGGGAGGTCCATGGGGTGACGCACAATTGGCCTAGCGTCGTCCGGGTTAGGGAGGGTTTGGCCGGTAGGGATATCCTTGTCTCAACGCGCACCAGCGACTCCTGTGGCAGGCCGGGCACAGTGCGTGCTAACCAAGGTCGCCAGGTGCACAGTGTTTCCTCCAACACATTGGGGCGGCTGGGTTCCGGGTTGGATGCCCGCTGTGTTGAGAAGCAGTGCGGCTTGGTTGGTTTTCGGAGAACGCATGACTTTCAACCTTCGTCTCTCCCGAGCCCGTACGGGAGCGATGAGACACGATAGTAACTTCTAATAATTGGATACTACAAAATTGGGGAGAAAAAGGGGTTAAAAATGTAAATAAAAAATATTATAAAATTTAAAAAAGACATGTTGAATGCACCGAGCTGGCTAAACTACTGGCACACAGCTCGGACACCCACCCCACAAGACATGCCACCAGAGGTCTCTTCACAGTCCCCAAGTCCAGAACAGACTATGGGAGGCGCACAGTACTACATAGAGCCATGACTACATGGAACTCTATTCCACATCAGGTAACTGATGCAGCAGTAGAATCAGATTTTTAAAAACAGATAAAAATACACCTTATAGAACAGCGGGGACTGTGAAGCAACACAAACATAGGCACAGACACACACGTACACATGGATTTTGTACTGTAGATATGTGGTAGTGGTGGAGTAGGGGCCTGAGGGCACACAGTCTGAATGTAATGTAATGTACTGTTTTTAAAATTGTATAAACTGCCTTAAATTTTGCTGGACCCCAGGAAGAGTAGCTGCTGCCTTGGCTAATGGGGATCCATAATAAATATAAATGATGGTCTGCTTGAAACATGTAGGTATTACATACTCAGTCAGGGAGAAGTTGAAAATGTCAGTGAAGATACTTGCCAGTTGGTCAGTGCATGCTCGGAGTACACGTCCTTGTGGCCTTGTGAATGTTGACCTTTTTAAAAGGTCTTACTCACATCGGCTACGGAGAGCGCGATCACATCTTAGTCCTGTATTGACGCTTTGCCTGTTTGATGGTTTGTCAGAGGGCATAGTGGAATTTCTTGCAAGCTTCTGGGTTAGAGTCCCGCTCCCTGAAAGCATCAGCTTTATCCTTTAGCTCAGTGCAGATGCTGCCTGTAATCCATGGCTTCTGGTTGGGGTATGTACGTACAGTCAATGCGGGGACAACGTCGTCGATGCACTTATTGATGAAGCCCGTGACTGATGTGGTGTACTCCTCAATGCCATTGGATGAATCCCAGAACATTTTTTATTTACCTTTATTTATACCGTTTTTTTCTCACCTCTCTTTTCCAAGAGAGACCTGGTCTGATAGCAGCAGAAAAAATATATTCCAGTCTGTTAGAAAAACAGTCCTGTAGCTTAGCATCTGCTTCACTATCTTATTGACACAGTCACTGGTGCTTCCTGCTTTAGTTTTTGCTTGAAAGCAGGAAGATAGAATTATGGTCAGATTTGCCAAATGGAGGGAGGGGGAGAGCTTTGTACGTGTTTCTATGTGTGGCGTAAAGGTGATCTAGAGTTTTCCCCCCTCCGGTTGCACATTTAACATGCTGGTAGAATTTAGGTAAAACGGATGAGTTTCCCTGCATTAAAGTCCCCGGCCACTAGGAGCGCCACCTCTGGATGAGAGTTTCCCTGCATTAAAGTCCCCGGCCACTAGGAGCGCCACCTCTGGATGAGAGTTTCCCTGCATTAAAGTCCCCGGCCACTAGGAGCCCCGCCTCTGGGTGAGCGTTTTCCTGTTTGCTTACGGTGGAATACAGCTCATTGAGTGCAGTCTTGGTGCCAGCATCGGTTTGTGGTGGTATATAGACAGCTACGAAAATACAGATGAAAACTCTTGATAGTGTGTGGTCTACAGCTTATCATGAGATACTCTACCTCAGGCGAGCAAAACCTTGAGACTTCCTTAGATTTTGTGCACCAGCTGTTGTTTACAAATATACATAGACCACCACCCCTTGTCTTACCGGAGGCCGCGGTTCTACCCTGCCGAAAACACTTAAAAACCAGCCAGCTGTATGTTATTCACGTCGTCGTTCAGCCATGACTCGGTGAATGACAGTTCTTAATGTCCCGTTGGTAGGATATACGTGATCATAGTTTGTCTATTTTATTATCGATTGATTGTACGCTGGCTAATAGGACCGATGGTAAAGGTAGATGATGCTCTCAGCGTCGGATCATTACAAGGCACCCGCACCTTCATCCCCAATACCGAATGACGGGGATAAGGGCCTTGTCGGGCATCTGAAATAAATCCTTCCCATCCGACTCGTTAAAGAAAAAGTACTCCCCCAGTACGGGGTGAGTAATCGCTGTCCTGGAAGCTCTTTTAGGTCACAAGACACGGTGGCAGAAACATTATGTACAAAACAAGTTACAAATAACGTTAAAAAAAAAAAAAGCGGCAGCCATCTCCTTTGGCGCCATTCGGTCCTCTCTCGTCAATAGCTATTGAGCTATGACAATGGAAATGGCATCAGGGGTGGATGGAGAACAACCAACACATTTCAAATGAAATAATTTGAATCACACAAATAAAGATGCTGATTGTTCTCCATCCTCCCCATTCTGAATATAACCTTTTGTTAGTGTGGTGTTCATTTTTTTATTTGAATTTTAGTCATTTAACAGACGCTCTTAAGCAGAGTGACTTACACAAGCAATTTGGGTTAAGTGCCTTGCTCAAGGGCACATCAGAATTTTTACCAAGTTGGATTGGTGATTCGAACCAACAATCTTTGGTTTACTGGCTAAATGTTCTTAGCCGCTAGGCAACCTGCAACCCGGTTTTTCTTTTTTCAATGTATGGGACTCACGACGGAGAGTTAGATAAGGTGCAAGAGTTCAATCTCGGTTTCATCAGACCAACAACAACAAGGCACCTAAAGACTTTCAGACCAGGAGAAACAAGATTCTCTGGTCTGATGAAACCAAGATTGAACTCTTTGGCCTGAATGCCAAGCGTCACGTCTGGAGGAAACCTGGCACGATCCCTACGGTGAAGCATGGTGGTGGCAGCATCATGCTGTGGAGATGTTTTACAGGGACTGCGAGACGAGTCAGGATCGAGGGAAAGATGAATGGAGCAAAGTAATGTGCTGAAGCGTACAAATTCCTCTTCTTCCCTGACTGACATAACTGAGAAGAATAGGATACGTTATGCTTTTAAATCAGAATTTTCTCTCAGCAGCCTTTTTATGAGAGAACAATGGTTTAATTTATGCTCGTCAGTCAATCGACTGCTCTTTCCTCTCCCAGACTCGACGGTTAACCTGTCAACTTTAGGGAATCTTTGTTTTCATTTCAACAATTTACTACCTGTGATGTTCTAGACGACTTGTACAAGACTTAGTTTTTTTTTTTAAATCCACTGGTATGCTTGATCCATCCCTAGTTATAAATGATGTGGTTAACTGTACGGATAAAAAGGTAACATTGTGATACCCTCTCATTGACCTCAGGCTTTCGATACTGTTGATCACGCACTGCTAATTCAGAGGCTTTCTTCAACTGGCCAAGACCAGGCGGGCATGGAACTGGTTTAAACATGACTTGACATATAAAACTCAATATGTATCTACTGATGGTGTTAAATCCGGTTGTCTGTACAGAACAAAAGGTGTCGCACACGGGTCAATTCTGAGTCCTGTACTTTTTACTGTTTACATTAACAATACTGACTTGTCAGCAAACAACTGTAACCTGCACTTGTATGCCGATGATACTGTTGTGTATGTTATTGCCCCCATGGTTGACCAGGCTCTCTGACCTACAGTCTGCCTTCATTGTATTACAGAAAAACTTTATTGACCTGAAATGAATATTGAATGCAGGTAAAACAAAGTACAGTGCCTTCAGAAAGTATTCATACCCCTTGAATTATTCCTCATTTTGTTGTGTTGCAGCCTGAAATCAAAATGGATTAAATATTTAAATTCTCACCGATCTAAACACAACACCCCATAATGACAAAGTGAAAACACATTTCGAAATGTTTGCAAATGTATTGAAAATGAAATTCAGAAATAGCTCACTTACATAAGTATTCACACCCCCAAGTCATCGTGTTAGAAACACCTTTGGCAGCGATTACAGCTGTGATTCTTTCTGGTGACGTTTATAAGAGCTTTACACACCTGGATTGTACAATATTTGCACACTATTCTTTTTTTAATTCTTCAAGCTCTGTAACGTTGGTTGTTGATCATTGATAGACAGCCATTTTCAAGCCATAGATTTAAGCCGATTTACAGTACCAGTCAAAAGTTTGGACACACCTTCCTATTCAATGGGTTTTTCTTTATTTGTACTATTTTCTACATTGTATAATAATAGTGAAGACATCAAAACTATGAAATAACACAAATGGAAACATGTAGTAACCAAAAGTGTTAAAGTCAACATATATTTGAGATTGTAGATTCTTCAAATAGCCACCCTTTGCCTTGACAGCTTTGCACACTCTTGGCATTCCCTCAACCAGCTTCACCTGGAATGCTTTTCCAACAGTATTGAAGGAGTTCCCACATATGCTGAGCACTTGTTGGCTGCTTTTCCTTCACTCTGCGGTCCAACTCATCCCAAACCATCTCAATTGGGTTGAGGTCAGGTGATTGTGGAGGACATGTCATCTGATGCAGCACTCCATCACTCTCCTTCTTGGTCAAATTACTCTTACACAGCCATGAGGTGTGTTGGGTCATTGTCCTTTTGAAAAATAAATGATATTTCCACTAAGCACAAACCAGATGGGATGGCATACCGCTGCAGAATGCTGTGGTAGACATGCTGGTAAAGTGTGCCTTGAATTCTAAATAAATCACTGACAGTGTCACCAGCAAAGCCCCTCCACACCGTCACACCCCCTCCACCATGCTTTACGGTGGGAACCACACATGCGCAGATCATCCGTTCACCTACTCTGCGTCTCACAAAGACACGGAACTAAAAATCTCAAATTTGGACTAATCTGACCAAAAATTCTCAATTTCTCGTGTTTCTTGGCCCAAGCAATTCTGTTATTATTTGTGGCCTTTAGTAGTGGTTTCTTTGCAGCAATTCAACCTTGAATGCCTGAATCACACAGTCTCCTCTGAACAGTTGATGTTGAGATGTGTCCGTTACTTGAACTCTGAAGCATTTATTTGGGCTGCCATTTCTGAGGCTAGTAACTCTAATGAACTTATCTTCTGCAGCAGAGGTAACTCTGGGTCTTCCTTTCCTGTGGCAGTCCTCGTGAGAGCCAGTTGCATCATAGCGCTTGATGGTTTTTGCAACTGCACTACATATACCACCCCTACCTTGTCACAACACAACTGATTGGCTCAAATGCATTAAGGAAAAAAATTCAACATAACAAGTCACAACTGTTAATTGAAATGCATTCCAAGTGACTACCTCATGAAGCTGGTTGAGAGAATGCCAAAGGTGTGCAAAGCTGACATCAAGGCAAAGGGTGTCTACTTTGAAGAATCTAAAATATAAAATATATTTTGATTTGTTTAACACTTTTTGGTTACTCCATGTTATTTCATAGTTACGATATTTTCTACAATGTAGAAAATAGTAAAAAATAAAGTAGGTGTCCAAACTTTTGACTGGTACTGGAAGTCAAAACTGTAACTGGGCCACTCAGGAACATTCAATGTCATCTTGGTAAGCAACTCCAGTGTATATATCGCCTTGTGTTTTAGGTAATTGTCATGCTAAAAGGTGAATTAATCTCCCAGTGTCTGTTGGAAAGCAGACTGAAACAGGTTTTCCTCTAGGATTTTGCCTGTGCTTAGATTCAGGTTATTTTTATCAAATGACAAGCATGCCCATAACATGATGCAGCCACCACCATGCTTAAAAATGTGAAGAGTGCAGGGTTTCCGTTAGCCGGTAATAGCCTGCTTTTGTCCGATAAAAAAAATGGAAAAGCCGGCCATTTGTCAGAGAAAATAAGAAGAAATCCCAATGTGAAATAATGCGTTTTAGCCTGTTCATTTATGGAAATACCAGTCGACGTAAATACATTTGACTGGTCATGCTTATCCGACTATAGGTTCATTTGCATCATTTTGTGGGAGTAAATTGCCGTGTGTACATTCATTATGCATCTCATTCATCACACACATACAGCACACAGATACAACGCCTTTGAGTGGAAAATCAGACAGCGTAAGAGCTGTTGCATCTTGTGGTGTTAGACTACTGGGAACTCTGAAAAATATCTGGTGAAATCATGACGTCAGTGATCCTCAAGTCAGCGCTCTAGAAAGAGCGACATTCCTGATATTAAGCACATTGCTTCACTTTAGGAGTAGCCTACCTGGCTAGCATGAAAATGAACCACAGGAAAAGCGTCCTTCAATTGCAATTAACGTGCATACTGATGATATCTGTTCTGACAGGTGCATGACAATGGCCCATTCTAAATGAAAACTAATTTCACATATTATTTAGTTTATGTATATATGTAGACAAGATTCAATTGAGAATAGTCTGAATGGATATTATGTGAATGAAGCACAGCGCATGGCTATTTTTCTCTACTTTTCAAATCATGCATCATGTAGGCCTATATATGTTTTCATAAGGTTTATATCAAAACTACATTTCCCAAATAACTCCAAACATAGTCTACAGTCTATAGGCCCAAGACCCCTGGAACAGGTTTGGAGAGCCCATCGCCTACAGGAACCAGACCCCTGGAACAGGGTTGGAGAGCCCATAGCCTACAGAAACCAGACCCCTGGAACAGGGTTGGAGAGCCCATAGCCTACAGAAACCAGACCCCTGGAACAGGGTTGGAGAGCCCATAGGCTACAGAAACCAGACCCCTGGAACAGGGTTGGAGAGCCCATAGCCTACAGAAACCAGACCCCTGGAACAGGGTTGGAGAGCCCATAGCCTACAGAAACCAGACCCCTGGAACAGGGTTGGAGAGCCCATAGCCTACAGAAACCAGACCCCTGGAACAGGGTTGGAGAGCCCATAGCCTACAGAAACCAGACCCCTGGAACAGGGTTGGAGAGCCCATAGCCTACAGAGCCTAGAGAAACAAGACCCCTGGAACAGGGTTGGAGAACACAGCCTACAGAGCCTAAAGAAACAAGACCCCTGGAACAGGGTTGGAGAACACATAGCCTACAGAGTCTAGTGAAACATGTGTTCTTATAAGCCCAGTCATTGCGTAATGCTGTGTGAAAACAGAGTTTTGACTGGACACTATTTAAAAGAGGATCACATCTTTCTCCTGCTGCTATATTTATTGCTCAATTATTTCAATTGAATCAGCTTTACAAACGGTGTAGCCTACCTGGCATATTACAAGTAACTGAACCTAACCTCCATTCACTATTCCAGCACAGGCTGTGGATGACAGTCTTTTCTTTGTGGGCCATTCTAATAAAACAAATATTCCACATATATTAGTAGGCTAAATGTAAAGACCAGATTAAATAGAGAATAGTCTGGTGGGTGAGAATATTATTGTGAATGAGAGACTGATGAAGTATGTGCAGCATAAGAAACAGAACAGAGTGCATCCCTTTCTTGCTACTTTCTTCAAATCCTCATTCGTCAAATCATACAGCCTTAGAATGTATTACAAACCAACACATATAGCCTAAAGTTACATAAATAACTCTACACAACTAAAGTTACATAACTCTAAACTAAGCATATAGGAGGACCTGTTTCTTTGTTAACCTTTCAACACAGAATAGCCGCAAGTGGCCGCTCCCTTTGGGAAAAATATCCTTTCTATTTTACTCAGCTATGTTCAATTGTATTCTTCATGCTATCGAATAACGCCACGGAATTCTAAGTAAAATCCTGTCTTCCAGATGAACTAGTGTAGCCCACAGCCATATGGCATCGCCAGATCAGGGCCTAAGGAGGACTCAGAACACGTTGCCTTAATGTTTCTTTAATGTTTCTAAAATGGATTTACTGTGATGGTGTAGACTATATTACATGGATTTACTGTGATGGTGTAGACTATATTACATGGATTTATTGTGATGGTGTAGACTATATTACATGGATTTATTGTGATGGTGTAGACTATATTACATGGATTTATTGTGATGGTGTAGACTATATTACATGGATTTATTGTGATGGTGTAGACTATATTACATGGATTTATTGTGATGGTGTAGACTATATTACATGGATTTATTGTGATGGTGTAGACTATATTACATGGATTTATTGTGATGGTGTAGACTATATCACATGGATTTATTGTGATGGTGTAGACTATATCACATGGATTTATTGTGATGGTGTAGACTATATTACATGGATTTATTGTGATGGTGTAGACTATATTACATGGATTTATTGTGATGGTGTAGACTATATTACATGGATTTATTGTGTTGGTGTAGACTATATTACATGGATTTATTGTGATGGTGTAGACTATATTACATGGATTTATTGTGATGGTGTAGACTATATTACATGGATTTATTGTGATGGTGTAGACTATATTACATGGATTTATTGTGATGGTGTAGACTATATTACATGGATTTATTGTGATGGTGTAGACTATATTACATGGATTTATTGTGATGGTGTAGACTATATTACATGGATTTATTGTGATGGTGTAGACTATATTACATGGATTTATTGTGATGGTGTAGACTATATTACATGGATTTATTGTGATGGTGTAGACTATATTACATGGATTTATTGTGATGGTGTAGACTATATTACATGGATTTACTGATGGTGTAGACTATATTACATGGATTTATTGTGATGGTGTAGACTATATTACATGGATTTATTGTGATGGTGTAGACTATATTACATGGATTTATTGATGGTGTAGACTATATTACATGGATTTATTGTGATGGTGTAGACTATATTACATGGATTTATTGTGATGGTGTAGACTATATTACATGGATTTATGGTGATGGTGTAGACTATATTACATGGATTTATTGTGATGGTGTAGACTATATTACATGGATTTATTGTGATGGTGTAGACTATATTACATGGATTTATTGTGATGGTGTAGACTATATTACATGGATTTATTGTGATGGTGTAGACTATATTACATGGATTTATTGTGATGGTGTAGACTATATTACATGGATTTATTGTGATGGTGTAGACTATATTACATGGATTTATTGTGATGGTGTAGACTATATTACATGGATTTATTGTGATGGTGTAGACTATATTACATGGATTTATTGTGATGGTGTAGACTATATTACATGGATTTATTGTGATGGTGTAGACTATATTACATGGATTTATTGTGATGGTGTAGACTATATTACATGGATTTATTGTGATGGTGTAGACTATATTACATGGATTTATTGTGATGGTGTAGACTATATTACATGGATTTATTGTGTTGGTGTAGACTATATTACATGGATTTATTGTGATGGTGTAGACTATATTACATGGATTTATTGTGATGGTGTAGACTATATTACATGGATTTATTGTGATGGTGTAGACTATATTACATGGATTTATTGTGATGGTGTAGACTATATTACATGGATTTATTGTGATGGTGTAGACTATATTACATGGATTTATTGTGATGGTGTAGACTATATTACATGGATTTATTGTGATGGTGTAGACTATATTACATGGATTTATTGTGATGGTGTAGACTATATTACATGGATTTATTGTGATGGTGTAGACTATATTACATGGATTTATTGTGATGGTGTAGACTATATTACATGGATTTATTGTGATGGTGTAGACTATATTACATGGATTTACTGATGGTGTAGACTATATTACATGGATTTATTGTGATGGTGTAGACTATATTACATGGATTTATTGTGATGGTGTAGACTATATTACATGGATTTACTGATGGTGTAGACTATATTACATGGATTTATTGTGATGGTGTAGACTATATTACATGGATTTATTGTGATGGTGTAGACTATATTACATGGATTTATGGTGATGGTGTAGACTATATTACATGGATTTATTGTGATGGTGTAGACTATATTACATGGATTTATTGTGATGGTGTAGACTATATTACATGGATTTATGGTGATGGTGTAGACTATATTACATGGATTTATGGTGATGGTGTAGACTATATTACATGGATTTATGGTGATGGTGTAGACTATATTACATGGATTTATTGTGATGGTGTAGACTATATTACATGGATTTATTGTGATGGTGTAGACTATATTACATGGATTTATTGTGATGGTGTAGACTATATTACATGGATTTATTGTGATGGTGTAGACTATATTACATGGATTTATTGTGATGGTGTAGACTATATTACATGGATTTATTGTGATGGTGTAGACTATATTACATGGATTTATTGTGATGGTGTAGACTATATTACATGGATTTATTGTGATGGTGTAGACTATATTACATGGATTTATTGTGATGGTGTAGACTATATTACATGGATTTATTGTGATGGTGTAGACTATATTACATGGATTTATTGTGATGGTGTAGACTATATTACATGGATTTATTGTGATGGTGTAGACTATATTACATGGATTTATTGTGATGGTGTAGACTATATTACATGGATTTATTGTGATGGTGTAGACTATATTACATGGATTTATTGTGTTGGTGTAGACTATATTACATGGATTTATTGTGATGGTGTAGACTATATTACATGGATTTATTGTGATGGTGTAGACTATATTACATGGATTTATTGTGATGGTGTAGACTATATTACATGGATTTATTGTGATGGTGTAGACTATATTACATGGATTTATTGTGATGGTGTAGACTATATTACATGGATTTATTGTGATGGTGTAGACTATATTACATGGATTTATTGTGATGGTGTAGACTATATTACATGGATTTATTGTGATGGTGTAGACTATATTACATGGATTTATTGTGATGGTGTAGACTATATTACATGGATTTACTGATGGTGTAGACTATATTACATGGATTTATTGTGATGGTGTAGACTATATTACATGGATTTATTGTGATGGTGTAGACTATATTACATGGATTTATTGTGATGGTGTAGACTATATTACATGGATTTATTGTGATGGTGTAGACTATATTACATGGATTTATTGTGATGGTGTAGACTATATTACATGGATTTATTGTGATGGTGTAGACTATATTACATGGATTTATTGTGATGGTGTAGACTATATTACATGGATTTATTGTGATGGTGTAGACTATATTACATGGATTTATTGTGATGGTGTAGACTATATTACATGGATTTATTGTGATGGTGTAGACTATATTACATGGATTTATTGTGATGGTGTAGACTATATTACATGGATTTATTGTGATGGTGTAGACTATATTACATGGATTTATTGTGATGGTGTAGACTATATTACATGGATTTATTGTGATGGTGTAGACTATATTACATGGATTTATTGTGATGGTGTAGACTATATTACATGGATTTATTGTGATGGTGTAGACTATATTACATGGATTTATTGTGATGGTGTAGACTATATTACATGGATTTATTGTGATGGTGTAGACTATATTACATGGATTTATTGTGATGGTGAAGACTACATTACATGGATTTATTGTGATGGTGTAGACTATATTACATGGATTTATTGTGATGGTGTAGACTATATTACATGGATTTATTGTGATGGTGTAGACTATATTACATGGATTTATTGTGATGGTGTAGACTATATTACATGGATTTATTGTGATGGTGTAGACTATATTACATGGATTTATTGTGATGGTGTAGACTATATTACATGGATTTATTGTGATGGTGTAGACTATATTACATGGATTTATTGTGATGGTGTAGACTATATTACATGGATTTATTGTGATGGTGTAGACTATATTACATGGATTTATTGTGATGGTGTAGACTATATTACATGGATTTATTGTGATGGTGTAGACTATATTACATGGATTTATTGTGATGGTGTAGACTATATTACATGGATTTATTGTGATGGTGTAGACTATATTACATGGATTTATTGTGATGGTGTAGACTATATTACATGGATTTATTGTGATGGTGTAGACTATATTACATGGATTTATTGTGATGGTGTAGACTATATTACATGGATTTATTGTGATGGTGTAGACTATATTACATGGATTTATTGTGATGGTGTAGACTATATTACATGGATTTATTGTGATGGTGTAGACTATATTACATGGATTTATTGTGATGGTGTAGACTATATTACATGGATTTATTGTGATGGTGTAGACTATATTACATGGATTTATTGTGATGGTGTAGACTATATTACATGGATTTATTGTGATGGTGTAGACTATATTACATGGATTTATTAGACTTTTTAAAATGTAGATGTTATAAAGGTCTGCATATCAGTGATGAAGGCTGTGATTGTAAACCAGGAGATGCTAAATGTGTTTATGTTAATTACATGGACAATTACCATGTGACCAGCAGTTATTTGAAAGACAATTACCAGCTGACAAAATTTCATGACCGCCACAGCCGAAGCTTGTTTTTTTCCCCCAGTTGTCTTGAATGCACTGAAGTTAGAGATTCTCCGAGTTCCCAGTTATTGTGAGATCAGCAGCAAGCTTCATCACCGGGTCACACACCACTTTGCAATGAGCTGGAGGCAGTATGCATTTTGAAAACATATCCTTAAAATAGTTTGAAACCTGAACATTTTTATCTTGCTTCAAAGTAGCCTATTAGATCTCCTCTTTCTAAATTTCTAACAGATATTTTCATCTCTGTCTCATGAAACAGCTTGGTGCCCTTTTGACAATAGTGTTTTCCTGCTAATTGCATTATGGAACGAACATTTGCGCTGCCTACTGCCCTGCTTGCATTGCTGCATTTATAATGTGAAGACAGTTTATCAACATTAAGATAAACGCTCTGATCTGTTTCATCCAACAACGTTTTTTAATGTATCCTAGGCCTACTGGTTGTATGAATTTGGGATCCATCGTCCAACAACTGTCCCAGAGACTGTTGGAACAGGCTATTTCTTTCTCCATGAGCTGACCAACACAACAGGTAGCCTAAACTTTTCATACTACAGTAGATTGACATAGGCTAGTGATTTTGCTGTTATTTATGCATCTTCTTGGCTGAGGAAAAGTAAATGTGAAAAGTTATTTGAACATATTCCAAGTGCACATCAGAATTCGGTAGTAAGGACGGCACATAGTTGCATCCTCGACTTGTGTGATTTCTGTCATTCTGAGCACCGTGGGTGGACTTGCATGTGATTTCTGTCATTCTGAGCACCGTGGGTGGACTTGCATGTGATTTCTGTCATTCTGAGCACCGTGGGTGGACTTGCATGTGATTTCTGTCATTCTGAGCACCGTGGGTGGACTTGCATGTGATTTCTGTCATTCTGAGCACCGTGGGTGGACTTGCATGTGATTTCTGTCATTCTGAGCACCGTGGGTGGACTTGCATGTGATTTCTGTCATTCTGAGCACCGTGGGTGGACTTGCATGTGATTTCTGTCATTCTGAGCACTGTGGGTGGACTTGCATGTGATTTCTGTCATTCTGAGCACCGTGGGTGGACTTGCATGTGATTTCTGTCATTCTGAGCACCGTGGGTGGACTTGCATGTGATTTCTGTCATTCTGAGCACCGTGGGTGGACTTGCATGTGATTTCTGTCATTCTGACCACCGTGGGTGGACTTGCATGTGATTTCTGTCATTCTGACCACCGTGGGTGGACGCTCTAATAAGGTTATGCACCCAATGCATATGGGTCCGATACATTTCTCAAATGTCCAGCAAATGAAAATGTTGCCAGTTAAATAGCTGCCATCACATTTTTCCTAATGGAAACACTGGAAGAGTGGTATTCAGTGTTGTGTTAGCCCCAAACATAATGCTTTGTATTCAGAGCATAAAAGTTAATTTCTTTGCCACATGTTCGGCAGTTTTACTTTAGTGCCTTCTTGCAAATATGACGCATGTTTTGGAACATTTGTATTCTGTACAGGCCTTCCTTATTTTCACTCTGTCATTTGGGATAGTGTTGTGGGTTAACTACAATGTTGTTGATCCATCCTCAGTTCTTCTATCACAGCCATTAAACTCTGTAACTGTTTTAAAAGTCACCCCTGGCCTCATTTCCTTCCTCTCCGGCAGCTGAGTTAGGAAGGACACCTGTATCTTTGTAGTGACTGGGTTTATTGATTCACCATCCAAAGTGTAATTAGTAACTTTACCAATTTTTTTTTACCAATAGTTGCCCTTCTGGTAAAAAAAAAGGCCCTGCTTGACTGAGGGATCTTACAGATAATAGTGTGTGTGGGGTACAGAGATGATGTATTCATTCAAAAGTAATGTTAAATGCTATTATTGCACACAGAGTATTGTGTGTAAGCCAGTGAAACAAAATCACAATGTAATACATTCAGGCTGTAACACAACAAAATGTGGGAAAAGTAAAGGGGTGTGAATACTTTCTGAAGGCCATTGCTCCTATTCCTCGGCCTCAAACCTAACGCTTCAATATTGCCTAAATATTTGTCATTTAACTTTTTAAAATGTATTTAAAAAGGTGCAATATGCAGATATAAATGTGAATGTCTAGCAACCTAAAGGTTGTGTACCAAATCTCATCATGGACAACTTTAGCAATTTTTCTAATTAGTAACTTTTCAACTACTTAGCATGTTAGCTAACCCTTCCCCTAAACCTTTACCCTAACCTTAACCACTGACCTAGCTAATGTTAGTCACCAAGTTAACGTTAACGTTAACCAAAACCAATTGGAATTCGTAACACATCATACTAATATGGAGTGTCTCGGATATACCTAAAGAGTAATACGAAATGTTCTGACACCAGGTTTCTGTGCCGACGCACCACACACAATCAATAAGCATACCCAACCTGTTGGTGGAAAATGTGCATATATTTAACATAATTATAAATATAGCATCAAAATATAACTTCCCCCTAGCTGATAATTGTTTGCAGCCGGCTATGATAGTAGTGTAATGGTTTGTGGTGGTCGGTGAGTCCTCAACCTTCTGGCCCATACATAACACAGTGGGACATCGACAGTGCCATAAAACCATGCTGAAGGGGTGAAGTCGATAACAACCCTGTGTTTAAAGACGTGGTTATTTGTGATCGCATTAATTATTTTTTTTCGTTCATTTTATGAGGTGTGCATTTTTTTTTTTACAGTACAAGGGGAGGGTCATCTGAAAATATTGTTAATGTTTGTGTTTTTTTTTAGTGATACGTCGAGTAACATTTTTATTTCCCTTACTGGCTAGTGGCTTCACAGATGAATTGCCAAAATATAAAGTGGCTTAATAGTGCGCAAATAGGACAAGATCCCCGCAAGGAATATGAATGACAAGATGTCAATCAGCTTGCACGGTTACAAAGGCATCCCCAGACCAAAACCACACACACAGCTCTTACCCTACACTCGTCCATAGCATCAGCGGCACCTGTTCGTCGCAGGTCCCGACGGAGAAGGTGCACAACACGGCCAGAAACACAGACACACAACCCCGACCCGATATCATCCTCCGTTCGGCCGCCATCTTGAGATGCTCCAGGTTCTCGCTGAGGACTGGTTGTCACTAGTTATCACAAACACAAAAATGGGTTATATCACATGTTTTTTTTTTGTTGTTGTCTTAATTTAAAGGTTAATATTAGGCATACGGCTAGCAGAGTGGCTCAATTTAGGGTTTAAATCCCATTTTAGGAATAGGCGGGGTTTATGTATGACGTCGTGTTTGTGGTAACTAGTGACGACTGCGCACCGCGGAACCGGCGGTGCTTATTAAAAAACCCTGTAGAAAATGTATCAATGGCTACAGAGGGACTTATCTTTAAAAGGAAGAGTCCTAAAAACCAAGGCTGAAGGTATCTCTAGACTAACATATGGCGCTCTATCTGTATATCTTGACGGTAAAATAAGCAAGGAGATAGACCAGATGCTTTTCAACTTTCTGTGGAGAAGCCGTACCCATTACATTAGGAAAACTGTTGTAATGAACACTTATGAGTATGGTGGGCTGCATTTTCTGGACTTTACTACCTTAATACTTTTAAGATCAATTGGATAAAACAATTCCTAAATAGACCCACTTCTATCTGGAATTTTATTCCTCATCATGTCTTCTCTACTTTTGGTGGCCTTAACTTCATGTTGGTTTGCAATTATAATATTGACAAAGTTCCAGTGAAACGTTCTGCTTTTCATCGGCAGGTTTTCTTGTCATGGTCCTTAATTTATAAACACAATTTTTCTCCACGCAGATATTATATATGGAATAATCGGGATATATTGTATAAAAATATTTCTTTGTTTTTAGAATATTGTTTCGAAATAATATCCTATTGGTGAGCCAACTGGCAAATGCAGAGGTTTTTTTACTTACTTAAAAGGAATTCTTATCACTTTACAAGGTCCCTGTAACACCTAAAGATTTTACAATTGTTTTAGATGCCATTCCCTCAGGTGTTGTTTTATTATTCAGGAACATGTCAAGACCCTCAGAGCCTACCTTCCATTAACCCTGTTGACTCATCAGTAGGAAAGATTTGTTTCTCTTTTGGTCCATTCAACAACAGAGCGATACGAACCTTGTTTCAGCAGGATGTTGTATCTAAATGTCATGCCTTATTGGAACGGATTTATTGATCATATCTGTTGGAAAAAGGTTTGGATGTTGCCACACACATACCTACTTGTTAACAAAATCAAGGAAGTTTCCTTTAAAATGATTCATAAATATTATCCTGCCAACCACTATATTAAGAAGTTTTAAGAAAAACATAAACTCAAGTTGTACATTTTGTAATGACCACCCAGAAACAGTGTTGCATCTTTTTTGGCATTGTATTCATGTAAGAAAACTCTGGCAAGACATCAGTAGATTTATAATTGAACACATTTATGAAGATTTTACACTATTATGGAGAGATGTACTGCTTGGACTCTTTACATCTTTACCTACGATAGAAATAAGCTGAAACAATTTTATGTAATTAATTTCATTATTCTTTTGGCCAAATTTCACACAAATGTACATTTACAAACAAAACACCACATTTTCATACCTTACAAAATTAAATTGAACTGTATTTTAAGACAATTAAATACTCTACTAACAAAAAAAGTGTATGTATGGCCTTGTGTAACGTGATCTTGTATCCCCTAGCCCCGCCTCCAGCCCCTCCCCTAGCCCAATTGTCCTTTGTATATTATTTATATATACTTGTGTTCCCACATGTACTTCCTGTATTGATTTGTTGATAAAATATATTTTTAAATATCTGGGTGGGCTCCAAGATGGCAGCTTGAGCATATGCTTCCAACTTTTGAAAGATAGTTGAAAGTGTATTATTATTATTACCAAATTAATATTTTGCTTGCTAGAAACAACCAGATCATTGACGATTTAAGATTGTATTTTTCTAAATGTCACAGCGCGCTGATAGAAAGAGAAATCTTATGGCTAACACCCCAGCTAGCAAAGCTCAGACTTCATCCAATATCATTATGCAGGAGGCAAATGCTTTGATTGACAACTGCCATAACTATGCTGACCTGACAGACTCCATAGCTGTGTTCGAATACCCATACTAACATACTGTATACTACATACTTAATGAGTATATACTACATACTATTAGTTTATTTTAGTATGCTGTAAACGGAACAGTATCCTTTCAGTTGAGCGTAGTAGCTCTTCGGCGGTCTACCGGAAGTTGATGCTGTTGCTATGCAACCTCTTGCTAGCTAGTTAGCATAACAAATTACTAGTTAGACATTTTACGACAACAGGTGTGTTCTTAAATTCAATCTGGAGTGCCAAAGTGGGCTCATAAATTTAGAGTTTTGTCAGATTGCCCGTTTGTAAATTCAGAGCGCAGTTTTCATGTTACCCAGAGCGTTGGTGACTAACTGTTGCTGGCAACAATTGAATTAAGCTCGGAAGTTAAGGCCATTCAACCGGTTTTGAGCGCTGGTAAATTCTTTATTCTGCGCTCAGTGCTCTGACATCGGGAATAGATAGCCAGAGAGAGTTTACGAAAGCACCCGAATGTCCATTGAGAACGCACGACTTTAGCTAAAAATGACGGGAATAATCAAGTCAATGAACTTTGGGAAGTTAGTTAGATAGCCTTCAGTTGGCAAGTTTTATATATAAATAGCCAACTAACGTAGGTAACGAGCTAACATACCGGTGCATACTGCTGTAATGATATGCTATGTGGTTCATAAGGACAGCGTAGCTAACATACCGGTACATTCTGATGTAATGATATGCTATGTGGTTCATAAGGACAGTGTAGCTAACTAACATACCAGTACATACTGCTGTAATGATATGCTATGTGGTTCATAAGGACAGCGTAGCTAACTAACATACCAGTACATACTGCTGTAATGATATGCTATGTGGTTCATAAGGACAGCATAGCTAACTAACATACCAGTACATACTGCTGTAATGATATGCTATGTGGTTCGTAAGGACAGCATAGCTAACTAACATACCAGTACATACTGCTGTAATGATATGCTATGTGGTTCATAAGGACAGTGTAGCTAACTAACATACCAGTACATACTGCTGCAATGATATGCTATGTGGTTCATAAGGACAGTGTAGCTAACATACCAGTACATACTGCTGTAATGATATGCTATGTGGTTCATAAGGACAGCGTAGCTTAACTAACATACCGGTACATACTGCTGTAATGATATGCTATGTGGTTCATAAGGACAGCGTAGCTTAACTAACATACCAGTACATACTGCTGTAATGATATGCTATGTGGTTCATAAGGACAGCGTAGCTAACTAACATACCAATACATACTGCTGTAATGATATGCTATGTGGTTCATAAGGACAGCGTAGCTTAACTAACATACCGGTACATACTGCTGTAATGATATGCTATGTGGTTCATAAGGACAGTGTAGCTAACATACCAGTACATACTGCTGTAATGATATGCTATGTGGTTCATAAGGACAGCGTAGCTAACATACCAGTACATACTGCTGTAATGATATGCTATGTGGTTCATAAGGACAGCGTAGCTAACTAACATACCAGTGCATACTGCTGTAATGATATGCTATGTGGTTCATAAGGACAGCGTAGCTAACTAACATACCAGTACATACTGCTGTAATGATATGCTATGTGGTTCATAAGGACAGCGTAGCTAACATACCAGTACATACTGCTGTAATGATATGCTATGTGGTTCATAAGGACAGCGTAGCTAACTAACATACCAGTACATACTGCTGTAATGATATGCTATGTGGTTCATAAGGACAGCGTAGCTAACTAACATACCAGTACATACTGCTGTAATGATATGCTATGTGGTTCATAAGGACAGCGTAGCTAACATACCAGTACATACTGCTGTAATGATATGCTATGTGGTTCATAAGGACAGCATAGCTAACATACCAGTACATACTGCTGTAATGATATGCTATGTGGTTCATAAGGACAGCGTAGCTAACTAACATACCAGTACATACTGCTGTAATGATATGCTATGTGGTTCATAAGGACAGCGTAGCTAACTAACTAACATACTGCTGCAATGATATGCTATGTGGTTCATAAGGACAGCGTAGCTAACTAACATACCAGTACATACTGCTGTAATGATATGCTATGTGGTTCGTAAGGACAGCGAAGCTAATAAATGATCAGCCAATATAACATGTAAGGTAACTTATTTGAAAAGTAATTACTTTATTACGTTGCTCAACATTTTATTAACATTTGTGATAATTAGTTAAAGCAATGCATTTCTATCCGCTCTCGTTGGACTTCGGGCTGCATATTTTCCTCAATTTTCTTCAAATCTTAAAACGATATGAAGCCACGGTAATTTCCCGAAGTGTCGGGGAACAGTGTCCTCTGCCTATATACTTCATATTTTGGCGAATTTAGTACGACATCCAGGACATTTTGGCATACTAACTATATCCATACTATGACCAAAAAGCATACTAACTATATCCATACTATGACCAAAAAGCATACTAACTATATCCATACTATGACCAATAAGCATACTAACTATATCCATACTATGACCAATAAGCATACTAACTATATCCATACTATGACCAATAAGCATACTAACTATATCCATACTATGACCAATAAGCATACTAACTATATCCATACTATGACCAATAAGCATACTAACTATATCCATACTATGACCAATAAGCATACTAACTATATCCATACTATGACCAATAAGCATACTAACTATATCCATACTATGACCAATAAGCATACTAACTATATCCATACTATGACCAATAAGCATACTAACTATATCCATACTATGACCAATAAGCATACTAACTATATCCATACTATGACCAATAAGCATACTAACTATATCCATACTATGACCAATAAGCATACTAACTATATCCATACTATGACCAATAAGCATACTAACTATATCCATACTATGACCAATAAGCATACTAACTATATCCATACTATGACCAATAAGCATACTAACTATATCCATACTATGACCAATAAGCATACTAACTATATCCATACTATGACCAATAAGCATACTAACTATATCCATACTATGACCAATAAGCATACTAACTATATCCATACTATGACCAAAAAGCATACTATATACTATATTCCTGTCACAAACAGAACGGTTAGTGTGAGTAGTATGAGTATTCGAACACTGCTTATGACACTAGGGTTGCCAGGTCAAATAAAGAAATTGCCCAATGACCACTCAAAACCCACCCAAAAGGCCTGAAAATCAAATTGTATTGGTCACATACACATGGTAAGCAGATGTTATTACGAGTGTAGCGAAATGCTTATGCTTCTATCTAACAGGTAATATCTAAGAATTCCACAACAAAACCTAATATCTAACAAATTCCACAACAAAACCTCATACACACAATCTAGTAAAGGAATGGGATGAGAATATATAAGTATAAAATATATGGATGAGCAGTGACAGAGCGGCTAAGATGCAATAGATAGTAAATAATAGATAGTGAAGGATACAGTATAAGGTACATACATATGAGGTAACGCGAGATATGTAAAGATTCTTAAAGTGGCATTATTAAAGTGACTAGTGTTCCATTTATTAAAGTGGCCAATGATATCAAGTCTGTAGGTAGCCAGCCGCCTCTCTGTGCTAGTGGTGGTGGTTTAACAATCTGATGGCTTCATTGTGGTTTCCTCAAAATAATCATTATTGCAAGCTATGACGACATAATAAAGTCATTTGAATTTGTGGCATTAGAAAAGATCATTTGCCCTTATTATACTCGCCAGATAATTTTCCATCAGTGGATGTCGGTTTAACTCGTTTGACTGCTATGATTAAGCAATAATGCCAATGTACCACGGCTAAGGTCTGTTCTTAAGTACAACAAAACGCGGAGTGCCTGGATATAGCCGTTAGCCGTGGTATATTGGCCATACACCATAAACACCAGGGGTGACTTATCGCTATTATAAACTGGTTACCAATGTAATTAGAGCAGTAAAAAGTAATGTTTTGTCATACCCGTGGTATATGGTCTGATAAACCACAGCTTTCAGACCATCGATCACTACATCCCCAGAGGTTTGTGCTGACTGTACAGAGATTTACACAACCGGTTAAATGGCATGCCTTGAGAAGGTAAGAACAAGATGTATGTCAGGAGAAGTGCAGCATTATAGTAAGGAGATGTATACTTGGAATAGAGAGGAGGAATGGAGGGAAAAAGAGAGGCAGAGGAGGTCTAAGAGAGAGAGGGAGGAAGAGGAGGTCTAAGAGAGAGAGGGAGGAAGAGGAGGTCTAAGAGAGAGAGGGAGGAAGAGGGTGAACTTGAGTTCATTAAAATTGTGAACAAAGGGAGATGGTTTGTTAAAATGGTAGAAAATGTAAGCAGAGTGAGTTGAATACAGGAGGAGGAATGGAAGTGGAGGGTGAAGTATCTGAGGTGGTAGGTGTGGTGAAGTTCTCGGAGACCGAGGCTTACACCGAGGGTCAGATTAAAGATGATTCTACGTTAGTAGGAGTGACGTTTTTGGAAAAAGTGGACCCCTGTCTCTTGGCTGATCCATTTGTGGGTTCAGGATGGGTGAAAACCGAGTTGGGTGCTGTGGAATCAGTGAGGGTAACCAGAAGTGGTCTTGTGATAATTCTTTGTGTTTCTGCTGGTTAGAGGGAGAAGGCGCTCTGTGTTAAACTAATGGGGGCAAGAGATGTGAATTGTTTTGCTCTCAAGGAAAGGGCTCCACTGAAAGGAGTGATTACTGGGATAGAGGTAAATGTGAAAGTCGACCAACTGAACGGGAAGATTCTCAGTGCTTGTGATGCTCGTTGTTTGGTGTGACTCAGACAGGGTGGTGTGAGTTGTGAAACAGAAGAGTCGTTGTCTGTTCTGTGATGTTGAGTCTTTTCCCGACAAAGTGATGTTAGGATATAGGAGTTAATCTGTACGAACTTTTGTGTCGAATACATTACGTTGTTACAGGTGTCAAGCTTTTGGGCATGTGGCAGCAGTGTGTAGGAGGGAGGTTCCTATGTGGCAGCAGTGTGTAGGAGGGAGGTTTCTATGTGTGAGAAGTGTGCCGAAGGGAATGAGACAAAGGAATGTGTAGCATTGGGGAAAGTAGTGATATGTGTTAACTGTAGGGGTGCCCATGTGGCTGGGGATCAGAAATGTCCTGTGTGAGAGAGGCAGGTTGAGGTTTCCAGGGTTAGAGTAGTGCAGAAGTTGACCTATGCTGAGGCAGTGAAGAAAGTAGAGGAAGATGGGTCAAGGGGAGGGATCCTGAGAGGAGTGGTGTGACTAGTAGATCTGTTCCAGAACAGAGGGAGGGATCCTGAGAGGACTGGTGTAGTAGATCTGTACCAGAACAGAGGGAGGGATCCTGAGAGGACTGGTGTAGTAGATCTGTACCAGAACAGAGGGAGGGATCCTGATCTCCTTCCAACAGCCGTTACATTCACGGTGGGAACCACACATGCAGAGATCAACCGTTCACCTACTCTGTGTCTCACAAGGACAAGGCGGTTGGAACCAAAAATCTCAATTTTGGACCCATCGGATCAAAGGACAGATTTCCACCGGTTTAATGTCCACTGGTCGTCTTTCTTTGCCCAAGTAAGTCTCTTCTTATTATTGTTGTCCTTTAGTAGTAGTTTCTTTGCAGCAATTCGACCATGAAGGCCTGATTCACGCAGTCTCCTCTGAACAGTTGATGTTGAGATGTGTCTTTTACCTGAACTCTGTGAAGCATATATTTGGGCTGAAATTTCTGAGGCTTGTAACTTTAATGAACTTATCCTCTGCAGCAGAGGTAACTCTGGGTCTTCCTTTCCTGTGGTTGTCCTCATGAGAGCCAGCTTCATCATAGCTCTTGATGGTGTTTTGTGACTGCACTTGAAATTTTCCGGATTGACTGACCCTCATGTCTTAAAGTAATGATGGGCTGTCGTTTCTCTTTGCTTATTTGAGCTGTTCTTACCATAATATGGACTTGGTCTTTTACCAAATAGGGCTATCTTCTGTACACCACCCCTACCTTGTCATAGCACAACTGCTTGATTCAAATGCATGAAGATGGAAACTAGGCACACCTGTTAATATAAATGCATTCCAGGTGATGAAGCTGGTTGAAAGTATGCCAAGAGTGTGCAAAGCTGTCATCAAGGCAAAGGATGGCTACGTAGACAAATCTCAAATATAAAATACAATGTAGAAAATAGCAACAATAAAGAAAAACCTGGAATGGGGAGGTGTGTCCTAACTATTGACTGGTACTGTATGTAAATATGATATTTCTGTTTTGTATTTTTAATAATTATGCAAAAATGTCTCAAAACCTATTTTTTCTTTGTCATTTCTTTGTCATTATGGGGTATTGTGTGTAGATTGATGACGGAAAAAACAATTTAATCAATTTTAGAATAAGGCTGTAAGGTGACAAAATGTTGAAAATGTCAAGGGGTCTGAATATTTTCCGAATGCACTGTACATTGTAATATTGTTGCATGGTGGTATTATACATGTTGTATTGTAGATATGTAGTGGTGTAGTAATGTTATATAATGTACTGTTTTATCTTGTGTTTTATATGTAATGTAATGTAACTGCCTTAATGTGTTTGGACCCCAGGAAGAGTAGCTGCTGACTTGGCAGGGGAGATCCATAATAAACCCCAGGAAGAGTAGCTGCTGACTTGGCAGGAACTAATGGGGATCCATAATAAACCCCAGGAAGAGTAGCTGCTGCCTTGTCAGGAACTAATGGGGATCCATAATAAACCCCAGGAAGAGTATCTGATGCCTTGACAGGAACTAATGGGGATCCATAATAAACCCCAGGAAGAGTAGCTGCTGCCTTGGCAGGAACTACTGGGGATCCATAATAAACCCCAGGAAGAGTAGCTGCTGCCTTGGCAGGAACTAATGGGGATCCATAATAAACACCAGGAAGAGTAGCTGCTGCCTTGGCAGGAACTAATGGGGATCCATAATAAACCCCAGGAAGAGTAGCTGCTGCCTTGGCAGGAACTAATGAGGATCTATAATAAACCCCAGGAAGAGTAGCTGCTGCCTTGTCAGGAACTAATGGGGATCCATAATAAACCCCAGGAAGAGTATCTGATGCCTTGACAGGAACTACTGGGGATCCATAATAAACCCCAGGAAGAGTAGCTGCTGCCTTGGCAGGAACTACTGGGGATCCATAATAAACCCCAGGGAGAGTAGCTGCTGCCTTGGCAGGAACTAATGGGGATCCATAATAAACACCAGGAAGAGTAGCTGCTGCCTTGGCAGGAACTAATGGGGATCCATAATAAACCCCAGGAAGAGTAGCTGCTGCCTTGGCAGGAACTAATGGGGATCTATAATAAACCCCAGGAAGAGTAGCTGCTGCCTTGGCAGGAACTAATGGGGATTCATAATAAACACCAGGAAGAGTAGCTGCTGCCTTGGCAGGAACTAATGGGGATCCATAATAAACCCCAGGAAGAGTAGCTGCTGCCTTGGCAGGAACTAATGGGGATCCATAATAAACCCCAGGAAGAGTAGCTGCAAAAGTAGTTTATATTATTGTTCAGTGTATTTTCCCTGGTTGACACAGAAAGTGATATCACAACTGTGGAATTCAAGCGAACTGATCCCAGACAACCTCTCGAGATGGTCTCAGTTCGGTTTGCTTCAGGGACTCTTTTGAGGGTCTGAGTTCCTCTGGAGTGTTCACACTACAAAAAATTCTGTGTACTGCACATAGTTCTCAAGAATTGTATGAAAGGGACCACGTGTGAAAACACCCTTATATAGATAATTAATAAATACAGGCTATTGACATTGTTCTATTATTACGTGGGGAACTTTTATTTAGAATATGGCCGAAATTCCGTGACCCGGCAGTAGTTTTTGCGTTGCTGGCGAGACATGATGGAAAGTGTTTGACTTTGGGAAATCACCTTTCCAGTCAGTCTATTGTACAGTGTCAAAGGGTGACTTTTATTTTGAAGGTGAACCACCCAATACACGATTGTTGCTCACGACACGGTGGTAACGGCGTCCGGTTGAGCAGAGCTCGCAGACATGGCGAACATTAGAAGTATCAAGGTTAGTAGATTTCTATGGCAGAGAGCTTGTTAGTTACGGTTCTTTGGTGTTTTCAATTTCTGTCACATCAGGCGGTATATGTTAGCGGGGGTTTAGCTCTAGAATTGAGGAGGATACTGTAGTTTGTCAGTTGGACTCACTGTCAAGTTTATTTTGTGTTGCTAGCTAATGCCAGTGTGCACCTTCCCTCAATTGCTGTCGCCTTAGTTGACACATTGACGTACTGTCCTACTCCGTACAAAGGTTATTTGGTGCAGGTTAGGGTTGCATGTTGTGCGCTGCAAAGCGAGCCAGTTATGGAAGGCTATCAGTCGGGCTTCCATCCAATTGGCGACAGATTTTCATGCGAATATTCTAGAATCAACATAAATGAAATATGGGCTTTTTTAAACGGACTTCAGTGCGTGATGACGTAGTGCGCACAGTGTACTTTTTCGTTTAAATTATGCTATTTATTTATTTAACCTTTATTTAACTAGGTAAGTCAGTTGTTAAGAACAAATTCTTATTTACAATGAGACCTACTCCGGGCCAAACCCGGACGACGCTGGGCCAATTGTGAGCCACTCACATCATGACAAGCTACCTAAGACGGCAACACAGCATGACCAAGGACGGCAACACAGCATGACCAAGGACGGCAACACAGCATGACCAAGGACGGCAACACAGCATGACCAAGGACGGCAACACAGCATGACCAAGGACGGCAACACAGCATGACCAAGGACGGCAACACAGCATGACCAAGGACGGCAACACAGCATGACCTAAGACGGCAACACAGCATGACCTAAGACGGCAACACAGCATGACCTAAGACGGCAACACAGCATGACCTAAGACGGCAACACAGCATGACCTAAGACGGCAACACAGCATGACCTAAGACGGCAACACAGCATGACCTAAGACGGCAACACAGCATGACCGAAGACGGCAACACAGCATGACCTAAGACGGCAACACAGCATGACCTAAGACGGCAACACAGCATGACCTAAGACAGCAACACAGCATGACCTAAGACGGCAACACATGGCAGCAAGACATGACAACACATGGCAGCAACATAACACAACATGACAAAAACATGGTAGCAGCACAACATGACAACACAGTAGCAACACAACATGACAACACGGTAGCAGCACAAAACATGGTACAAACATTATTGGGCTCAGACAACAGCACAAATGGCAAGAAGGTAGTGACAACAATACATCACATGAAGCAATACCTTATGGTCTTGCCACCAGCGCTCTAGCCAACAGCTCTCAGATAGGCTACAGTGGAGTTAGGCTAGTCTACATGACATTATCAATGTCCACATGCTTCCCAGCTTAAACAGTTCGGAAGAGTTTGTGCATATATTATGATGTGTTGGTAGTGGAGGTAATATGTACATGTAGGTAGGGGCAAAGTGACATTATAAACAGAGTAGCGTCATCGTATGTGTGTGTTGGAGTGTCAGGGGGGAGAAGCTGTTCAGCAGTTTGATGCACTGGGGGGAGAAGCTGTTCAGCAGTCTGATGGCTTAGGGGGAGAAGCTGTTCAGCAGTCTGATGGCCTGCGGGGAGAAGCTGTTCAGCAGTCTGATGGCTTGGGGGGAGAAGCTGTTCAGCAGTCTGATGGCTTGGGGGGAGAAGCTGTTCAGCAGTCTGATGGCTTGGGGGGAGAAGCTGTTCAGCAGTCTGATGGCCTGGGGGGAGAAGCTGTTCAGCAGTCTGATGGCTTGGGGGAGAAGCTGTTCAGCAGTCTGATGGCTTGGGGGGAGAAGCTGTTCAGCAGTCTGATGGCTTGGGGGGGAGAGGCTAACTAAAGGCTGTCTCTCCATGCCTCTTGGTCCCAGGCTTTGGGATAGTTAAAAGGCTGTCTCTCCATGCCTCTTGGTCCTAGGCTTTGGTTAGTTAAAAGGCTGTCTCTCCATGCCTCTTGGTCCCAGGCTTTGGGATAGTTAAAAGGCTGTCTCTCCATGCCTCTTGGTCCTAGGCTTTGGTTAGTTAAAAGGCTGTCTCTCCATGCCTCTTGGTCCCAGGCTTTGGGATAGTTAAGGCTGTCTCTCCATGCCTCTTGGTCCTGGGCTTTGGGATAGTTAAAAGGCTAGAGGACCTGAGGGACCTACTGGGTACATAACTTAAAAGTTTGTCTAACATATACTGAGGTGCACAAACTTGGATTTATTTTAAAACCAATAGAATAAACTTTAAAATTAATTCTAAAACTGACAGCCAGTGCAGAGACCTTAAAACCAGTGTAATGTGAGTTCTCCACCTGGTCTTGGTTAGGGTGTTGTTCACATCCATGTAGATATCAATTATAATATCTAAATGAGAGAGCAGCAGTGTTGTTCACATCAATGTAGATATCAATTCTAATATATTTAGTCACCGTAATGCTGGTCATCCTACAAGGGCACAGTAAAAACTCCAATAACTGTTAACAGATTATGTTACACATGACGTTTTAACCATTGGTTTTCTTTGAGAATTATCTACCCAAAATAACATTGTACCCATTGGTCAAAATGTGTTTTTGATTGGACACCCTAGTGTGTCCCTGCCTCTCGCTCCCCCTGACCTAAACCATGTCACCCCCAGGGTATGGTTGGCCTGGTGACAGGCGGTGCTTCAGGGCTGGGCCGGGCTACCGTGGAGAGGTTGGTGCAGCAGGGGGCGTGTGCTGTCATTCTGGACCTTCCCTCTTCAGACGGACACACCCTGGCAGCCAGCCTCGGAGAACGCTGCACCTTTGCCCCCGCTGACGTGAGTCTGACCTTTCACCCCTAACCAATATTCCCTCTAAGCTGCACACCTCCTCCAGGAGAAACGCCACGCCGAGACGCAGGAGATTCAACTAAGCGGAGTTCACCCCGTTAGTTTGCACTACATAGATCAATGTGGGGTTTTTTATGTGACGGAATTTTTAATTTTTTTTTTAAATTTTACCTTTATTTAACTAGGCAAGTCAGTTAAGAACAAATTCTTTTTTTCCAATGACGGCCTAGGAACAACATTATACCAGCCTCTTTTCAATGCAACAAACCAAAACACATCTAAGTTTACAGGATTGAGTCTGTGATTTTGTTTCAGGAAAAGCGCAAAGGAGTAGGATTCTATTGGCTGGAGTAGCCCTCGTGTGCACATTTGTTGATTTTCTTTACTAGTTAGCGAGTTGTTAGCCCAATTATACTGTAGATAAGTAAAGGTCAGTAATGGGAAGTTAGCCTACTGCTTCCTGCAAGAGCACAACATGTGGAGGTTTCAATCTGTCTCTGAAAAGTCAGTCAGCTAAACATATGATGTCTTAATTAAAGGTACGGTGTTGTGTTTTGAAACAGGCTTAAATATGCAATTAAGCGAGTAGGCAGACGGGTAGCTTACATTGTCTAATTCTCTGTATGGTAATAATCATGAATTGTATTTTGTAAAGTGGTTTCTTGTGTCATACAATACAATCTACAGTCACCTATTTCAACACAATACAATCTACAGTCACCTATTTCAACACAATACAATCTACAGTCACCTATTTCAACACAATACAATCTACAGTCACCTATTTGGCCCATGGTGCTACAGATCAAGTTAAACACATTCATTCATGTCAAGCCCTTACTCATGTAAAAACACTCATGCATTTTAGGTCTTCATTGAACACTACATTGAGGCTGACCCCTGCACCGTACTCTGTGACCCCTACTCCTCTTTCAGGAGTACTTTGCTCAGGCCAGTTTGGGAAACATCTAAACCCTGCCCCTTTGTGTCCTGGTTGTCTAGGTAACGTCGGAGGCAGATGTGCGTTCTGCGGTGGAGCTGGCCCGGCAGCGGTTTGGGAAGCTGGACCTGGCGGTGAACTGTGCTGGCATCGCCGTTGCCGTCAAGACTTATAACTTCAAAAAGGATGTTCCCCACAGTCTAGAAGACTTCACTAGAGTTATCACTGTAAGACATTGTCTACTGCTTACTGAACCTACTGTCAGACTGTAGTATACTCTACATTACCAACAGTATGTAGACACCTGCTCGTTAAACATCTCATTCCAGAATCATGAGCATTAATATGGAGTTGGCTGCTATAACAGCCTCCACTCTTCTGGGAAGGCTTTCCACTAGATGTTGGAACATTGCTGCAGGGACTTCCTCTGTGTGCTATTTTAGGCGGAGCTGTGAGTTTTAGGCACAGGAAATTTTTGAAGTGACTCAAATCACAATTTTTTCCCCACATCTGATTCTAATCTGTTATTTTTCCTGCAGTCTGACCAGCCCAAAAGCACATGGAATCAGATATTTCAAGCCAAATCTGATTCCTGGCCATACAACTTGTCTGAACTGTTAAATCTGATTTATTTGCCCTCAAGTGGTTTTTAGACTATTTTGCATATTTTGTTGTATGCTAGCTACTCTGTTGACAGTTTAACAGGAGGGTGTGCTAGTTAACTAGCTTGGTAATTGTTGTATGCTAGCTACTCTGTTGACAGTTTGACAGGAGGGTGTGCTAGTTAATAGCTTGGTAATTGTTGTATGCTAGCTACTCTGTTGACAGTTTGACAGGAGGGTGTGCTAGTTAACTAGCTTGGTAATTGTTGTATGCTAGCTACTCTGTTGACAGTTTGACAGGAGGGTGTGCTAGTTAACTAGCTTGTTAATTGTTGTTTGCTAGCTACTCTGTTGACAGTTTGACAGGAGGATGTGCTAGCTAACTAGCTTGTTAATTGTTGTTTGCTAGCTACTCTGACAGTTTGACAGGAGGATGTGCTAGCTAACTAGCTTGTTAATTGTTTACAAACAAATGAGTGAATGTACTAGTAAGCTACCTAGCTAGCTAGTTGACTGCTGTGGCTAGCCAAAAAGGACTGAAAGTTTAATCATCTTATCCTTTGAGGCTTTAAAAGTGTTCTGACACTGATTTTGAACAGTCGAAGCAACTGAGAAGCATCCATGACAGTCATTGTCACCTTATCTTGATACATAACTTCTGAGTGACAGGAAATATGAGCACCACCACCAATCAGCCTACGCCACTGCTCACACACCTGTTATTACTATGACAACTAGCGTAACCATGTCAACTAATGACTGCTGTCTGAAAACACACCATCTGATTTGGTCACTTGTAACTTGTTGGGTTTTTTTCATCCAAGGGGTGGATCAGCTTAATATGGCAGATTGTTGCTTCCATCAATGTAATTGTCTGCATCATTTATAATCCCCCATATATTTTTGGGGTAAATATATATATCAATATGCATGCATACATATAAATACACACATACCTATATAGATATACATGTACACATATCACAGTCACAGTGCAATCCGTTTTGTCACCAAAGCCCCATATACTACCCACCATTGCGACCTGTACGCTCTCGTTGGCTGGCCCTCGCTTCATACTTGTCGCCAAACCCACTGGCTCCATTTCATCTACAAGACCCTGCTAGGTAAAGTTCCCCCTTATCTCAGCTCGCTGGTCACCATAGCATCTCCCACCTGTAGCACACGCTCCAGCAGGTATATCTCTCTAGTCACCCCCAAAACCAATTATTTCTTTGGCCGCCTCTCCTTCCAGTTCTCTGCTGCCAATGACTGGAACGAACTACAAAAATCTCTGAAACTGGAAACACTTATCTCCCTCACTAGCTTTAAGCACCAACTGTCAGAGCAGCTCACAGATTACTGCACCTGTACATAGTCCACCTATCATTTAGCCCAAACAACTACCTCTTTCCCTACTGTATTTAATTAATTAATTTATTTTTGCTCCTTTGCACCCCATTATTTTTATTTCTACTTTGCACATTCTTCCACTGCAAATCTACTATTCCAGTGTTTTACTTGCTATATTGTATTTACTTTGCCACCATGGCCTTTTTTTGCCTTTACCTCCCTTATCTCACCTCATTTGCTCACATCGTATATAGACTTGTTTATACTGTATTATTGACTGTATGTTTGTTTTACTCCATGTGTAACTCTGTGTCGTTGTATGTGTCGAACTGCTTTGCTTTATCTTGGCCAGGTCGCAATTGTAAATGAGAACTTGTTCTCAACTTGCCTACCTGGTTAAATAAAGGTGAAATAAAAAAAAATAAACATATACAGTGGGTCAAAAAAGTATTTAGTCAGCCACCAATTGTGCAACTTCTTCCACTTAAAAAGATGAGATTTTCATCATAGGTACACTTCAACTATGACAGACAAAATTAGGGAAAAAAATCCAGAAAATCACATTGTAGGATTTTTTATTAATTTATTGCAAATTATAGTGGAAAATAAGTATTTGGTCACCTACAAACAAGCAAGATTTCTGGCTCTCACAGAACTGTAACTTCTTCTTTACGAGGCTCCTCTGTCCTCCACTCGTTACCTGTATTAATGGCACCTGTTTGTACTTGTTATCAGTATAAAAGACACCTGTCCACAACCTCAAACAGTCACACTCCAAACTCCACTATGGCCAAGATCAAAGAGCTGTCAAAGGACACCAGAAACAAAATTGTAGACCTGCACCAGGCTGGGAAGACTGAATCTGCAATAGGTAAGCAGCTTGGTTTGAAGAAATCAACTGTGGGAGCAATTATTAGGAAATGGAAGACATACAAGACCACTGATAATCTCCCTCGATCTGGGGCTCCACGCAAGATCTCACCCCGTGGGGTCAAAATGATCACAAGAACAGTGAGCAAAAATCCCAGAACCACACGGGGGGACCTAGTGAATGACCTGCAGAGAGCTGGGACCAAAGTAACAAAGCCTACCATCAGTAACACACTACGCCGCCAGGGACTCAAATCCTGCAGTGCCAGACGTGTCCCCCTGCTTAAGCCAGTACATGTCCAGGCCCGTCTGAAGTTTGCTAGAGAGCATTTGGATGATCCAGAAGAAGATTGGGAGAATGTCATATGGTCAGATGAAACCAAAATATAACTTTTTGGAAAAAACTCAACTCGTCGTGTTTGGAGGACAAAGAATGCTTTTAGTTGCATCCAAAGAAGAACACCATACCTAATGTGAAGCATGGGGGTGGAAACATCATGCTTTGGGGCTGTTTTTCTGCAAAGGGACCAGGACGACTGATCCGTGTAAAGGAAAGAATGAATGGGGCCATGTATCGTGAGATTTTGAGTGAAAACCTCCTTCCATCAGCAAGGGCATTGAAGATCAAACGTGGCTGGTTCTTTCAGCATGACAATGATCCCAAACACACCGCCCGGGCAACGAAGGAGTGGCTTCGTAAGAAGCATTTCAAGGTCATGGAGTGGCCTAGCCAGTCTCCAGATCTCAACCCCATAGAAAATCTTTGGAGGGAGTTGAAAGTCTGTGTTGCCCAGCAACAGCCCCAAAACATCACTGCTCTAGAGGAGATCTGCATGGAGGAATGGGCCAAAATACCAGCAACAGTGTGTGAAAACCTTGTGAAGACTTATAGAAAACGTTTGACCTCTGTCATTGCCAACAAAGGGTATATAACAAAGTATTGAGATACATTTTTGTTATTGACCAAATACTTATTTTCCACCATAATTTGCAAATAAATTCATAAAAAATCCTACATTGTGATTTTCTGGATTTTTTTTTTCATTTTGTCTGTCATATTTGATGTGTTCCTATGATGAAAATTACAGTCCTCATCTTTTTAAGTGGGAGAACTTGCACAATTGGTGGCTGACTAAATACTTTTTTTGCCCCACTGTATACATACACATACCTATATAGATATACATACTTTTTTAAAGAATATACCTTTATTATTCCCCCAAGCCCGACCACCCTTCCCCCAATTGGAGTAAACTAATAAACACTTAGGCTTCTACCTTCAGTTTATACATACTATACACATTTTACAGACACAGTCTATTTTACAATAGTTATATTTTGTTTGTTTTTATGTCCTTCCTCTATTTCTGATGTCCATCCAATTTGATTTCTATTTGTAACTGCTATTTCACAAAATTTTTGAACCTATATACATTTTACAGTTGTAACTTGTTGTTTGGGCAGTCAGTATTCCAAAACGAATTTAAAAAACAAACTGATTTGAGCTTTAAGGCCTGCAGTGTGAACAGGGCTTTAGAGAGGGGCCAGATCCAGGAACAACTCCTAGTCCAGCTATTCAATCTGTCTGGATGTAAAGCTCACTGATTGGCCAGTGCACACACCTGGAGTGAGCATTATGTCCTACAGTGTGAACAAAGCGTTAGAGATTTTAAAAGCATACCCATTTTTGAAATTTCACATACTTTAAAACTTTGTGTGTGTAGGTGAACATCGCGGGGACGTTTAATGTGATCCGATTGGCTGTTGGTGAGATGGGGAAGAACGAACCAGACGCAGACGGACACAGAGGCTGTATCATCAACACAGCAAGTGTAGCGGCCTATGATGGACAGGTACACACACACACCTGTGACCTATGATGGACAGGTACACACACACACCTGTGACCTATGATGGACAGGTACACACACACACCTGTGACCTATGATGGACAGGTACACACACACACCTGTGACCTATGATGGACAGGTACACACACACACACCTGTGACCTATGACGGACAGGTACACACACACCTGTGACGGACAGGTACACACACACCTGTGACCTATGACGGACAGGTACACACACACCTGTGACCTATGACGGACAGGTACACACACACACCTGTGGCCTATGACGGACAGGTACACACACACACACCTGTGGCCTATGACGGACAGGTACACACACACACACCTGTGGCCTATGACGGACAGGTACACCCACACACACCTGTGGCCTATGACGGACAGGTACACCCACACACACTTGTGACCTATGACGGACAGGTACACACACACCTGTGGCCTATGACGGACAGGTAGCCACGGTGGCCTATGACGGACAGGTAGCCACGGTGGCCTATGACGGTACAGTACAACATGAGCCTGCTAACAATCACTGACACTAAGATTGAATCATACTTCACTGGCTCCGACACTCGTCGGATGTGGCAGGGCTTGCAAACTATTACAGACTACAAAGGGAAGCATAGCCGAGAGCTGCCCAGTAACACGAGTCTACCAGACGAGCTAAATAACTTCTATGCTCGCTTCGAGGCAAGTAACACTGAAACATGCATGAGAGCACCAGCTGTTCCAGACGACTGTGTGATCATGTTCTCCACAGGCGATGTAAGACCTTTAAACATGTCAACATTCAGAAGGCCGCAGGGCCAGACGGATTACCATAACCTGCACTGCGACCATGTGATGAACAACTGGCAAGTGTCTTCACTGACATTTTCAACCTCTCCCTGTCCGAGCCTGAAATACCAACATAGTCCCTGTGCCCAAGAACACCAAGGTAACCTGCCTAAATGATTACCGACATGTAGCACTCACGTTTGTAGTCATGAAATGATTTGAAAGGCTGGTCATGGCTCACATCAACACCATCATCCCAGAATCCCTAGACCCACACCAATTTGCATACTGCACCAACAGATCCTCAGATGATGCCATCTCTATTGCACTCCACACTGCCCTTTCAGACCTGGACAAAAGGAACACCTATGTGAGAATGCTGTTCATTGACTACAGCTCAGTGTTTAACACCATAGTGCCCTCAAAGCTCATCACCAAGCTAAGGACCCTGGGACTAAACACCTCTCTCTGCAACTGGATCCTGGACTTCCTGATGGGTCGCCCCCAGGTGGTAAGGGTAAGTAACAACACATCCTCCATGCTGATCCTCAACATGGGGGCCCCTCAGGGTGCGTGCTTAGTCCCATCCTGTACTCCCTGTTCACCCACGACTGTGTGGCCAGGCACGACTCCAACACCATCATTAAGTTTGCTGACGACACAACAGTGGTAGGCCTGATCACCAACAGTGACACAATACCCCAACGACGAGACAGCCTATAGGGAGGAGGTCAGAGACATGGCCGTGTGGTGCCAGGATATCAACCTCTCCCTTAACGTGATCAAGACAATGGACCACAGAAAATAGAGGACCGAGCATGCCCCCATTCTCATCGACGGGGCTGTAGTGGAGCAGGTTGAGAGCTTCAAGTTCCTCGATGTCCACGTCACCAACAAACCGTCATGGTCCAAACACACCAAGACAGTCATGAAGAGGGCACGACAAAGCCTATACCCCCTCAGGAGACTGACTAGATTTGGCATTGGTACTCAGATCCTCAAAAAGTTCTGCAGCTGCACCATCGAGAGCATCCTGACTTGTTGCAGCACTGCCTGGTATGTGGCAACTGCTCGGCTTCCGACCACAAGGCACTACAGAGTGTAGTGCGTACGGCCCAGTACACTGGGGCCAAGCTTCCTGCCATCCAGAACCTCTATACCAGGCGGTGTCAGAGGAAGGCCCTAAAATTTGTCAGACTCCGGTGTGTCAGACTCCAGCCACCCTAGTCATAAACTGTTCTCTCTGTTACTGCACGGCAAGCGGTACCAAGAGCACCAAGTCTAGGTCCAAGAGGCTTCTAAACAGATTCTACCCCCAAGCCATAAGACTCCTGAATGTCTAATCAAATGGCTACCCAGACTATTTGCATTGCCCCCCCCCCCCCCCCCCTTTACGCCCGCTGCTGTTATTATCTATGCATAGTCACTTTGATAACTCTACCTACATGTTCATATTACCTCGACTAACCGGTGACCCCACACATTGACTCTGTACCGGTACCCCCTGTATATAGCCTTCACATTGACTCTGTACCGGTACCCCCTGTATATAGCCTCCACATTGACTCTGTACCAGTACCCCCTGTATATAGTCTCCACATTGACTCTGTACCGTAAAACCCTGTATATAGCCTCCACATTGACTCTGTACCGGTACCCCCTGTATATAGCTTCCACATTGACTCTGTACCAGTACCCCCTGTATATACAGTGCCTTGCGAAAGTATTCTGCCCCCTTGAACTTTGCGACCTTTTGCCACATTTCAGGCTTCAAACATAAAGATATAAAACTGTATTTTTTTGTGAAGAATCAACAACAAGTGGGACACAATCATGAAGTGGAACGACATTTATTGGATATTTCAAACTTTTTTAACAAATCAAAAACTGAAAAATTGGGCGTGCAAAATTATTCAGCCCCTTTACTTTCAGTGCAGCAAACTCTCTCCAGAAGTTCAGTGAGGATCTCTGAATGATCCAATGTTGACCTAAATGACTAATGATGATAAATACAATCCACCTGTGTGTAATCAAGTCTCCGTATAAATGCACCTGCACTGTGATAGTCTCAGAGGTCCGTCAAAAGCGCAGAGAGCATCATGAAGAACAAGGAACACACCAGGCAGGTCCGAGATACGGTTGTGAAGAAGTTTAAAGCCGGATTTGGATACAAAAAGATTTCCCAAGCTTTAAACATCCCAAGGAGCACTGTGCAAGCGATAATATTGAAATGGAAGGAGTATCAGACCACTGCAAATCTACCAAGACCTGGCCGTCCCTCTAAACTTTCAGCTCATACAAGGAGAAGACTGATCAGAGATGCAGCCAAGAGGCCCATGATCACTCTGGATGAACTGCAGAGATCTACAGCTGAGGTGGGAGACTCTGTCCATAGGACAACAATCAGTCGTATATTGCACAAATCTGGCCTTTATGGAAGAGTGGCAAGAAGAAAGCCATTTCTTAAAGATATCCATAAAATGTGTTGTTTAAAGTTTGCCACAAGCCACCTGGGAGACACACCAAACATGTGGAAGAAGGTGCTCTGGTCAGATGAAACCAAAATTGAACTTTTTGGCAACAATGCAAAACGTTATGCTTGGCGTAAAAGCAACACAGCTCATCACCCTGAACACACCATCCCCACTGTCAAACATGGTGGTGGCAGCATCATGGTTTGGGCCTGCTTTTCTTCAGCAGGGACAGGTAAGATGGTTAAAATTGATGGGAAGATGGATGGAGCCAAATACAGGACCATTCTGGAAGAAAACCTGATGGAGTCTGCAAAAGACCTGAGACTGGGACGGAGATTTGTCTTCCAACAAGACAATGATCCAAAACATAAAGCAAAATCTACAATGGAATGGTTCAAAAATAAACATATCCAGGTGTTAGAATGGCCAAGTCAAAGTCCAGACCTGAATCCAATCGAGAATCTGTGGAAAGAACTGAAAACTGCTGTTCACAAATGCTCTCCATCCAACCTCACTGAGCTCGAGCTGTTTTGCAAGGAGGAATGGGAAAAAATGTCAGTCTCTCGATGTGCAAAACTGATAGAGACATACCCCAAGCGACTTACAGCTGTAATCGCAGCAAAAGGTGACGCTACAAAGTATTAACTTAAGGGGGCTGAATAATTCTGCACGCCCAATTTATCAGTTTTTGATTTGTTAAAAAAGTTTGAAATATCCAATAAATGTCGTTCCACTTCATGATTGTGTCCCACTTGTTGTTGATTCTTCACAAAAAAATACAGTTTTATATCTTTATGTTTGAAGCCTGAAATGGGGCAAAAGGTCGCAAAGTTCAAGGGGGCCGAATACTTTCGCAAGGCACTGTAGTCTCCACATTGACTCTGTACTGTAAAAACCTGTATATAGCCTCACTATTGTTGTTTTACTGCTGCTCTTTAATTATGTTAACTTTAAAAAATATATATTATACTTAACCAACAATGCAGTTTTAAGAAAAATAAGTGTTAAGGGAGCATTTCACTGTAAGGTTGTGTTCGGAGCACTTGACAAATAAAATCTGATTTGATGAAAGCTTCCCTCTCTCTCTCTGGGTGGGCCAGGCAGCGTACTCTCTGTCTGAAGGAGGTATCGTAGGAATGACTCTACCCATCTCTCTGTCTCTCTAGGTGGGCCAGGCAGTGTACTCTGTCTCTCTCTCTGTCTGAAGGAGGTATCGTAGGAATGACCCTACCCATCTCTCTCTCTCTCTCTAGGTGGGCCAGGCAGCGTACTCTCTCTCTCTCTCTGTCTGAAGGAGGTATCATAGGAATGACTCTACCCATCTCTCTGTCTCTCCTCTGTCTCTGTCTCTCTCTCTCTCTGTCTGTCTCTCTGTCTCGGTCTCTCTCTGTTTCTCTCTGTCTCTCTAGGTGGGCCAGGCAGCGTACTCTGCATCTAAAGGAGGTATCGTAGGAATGACTCTACCCATCGCTAGAGACCTGGCACCCATGGGCATCAGAGTGGTTACTATAGCACCCGGTCAGTATACAGACACACACTGTATATAAATCAATTCAATTTGGTATTGGTCACATGATATTGGTCACATACGTATTGATCAGATGGTATTGGTCACATACGTATTGATCAGATGGTATTGGTCACGTATTGATCACGTATTGATCAGATGGTATTGGTCACGTATTGATCAGATGGTATTGGTCACATATGTATTGAGCAGATGGTATTGGTCACATATTGATCAGATGGTATTGGTCACATGCGTATTGATCAGATGGTATTGGTCACATGCGTATTGATCAGATGGTATTGGTCACATACGTATTCAGCAGATGGTATTGGTTACATGCGTATTGATCAGATGGTATTGAGCAGATGGTATTGGTCACATACGTATTGAGCAGATGGTATTGGTCACGTATTGATCAGATGGTATTGGTTACATGCGTATTGATCAGATGGTATTGGTCACATACGTATTGATCAGATGGTATTGGTTACATGCGTATTGATCAGATGGTATTGAGCAGATGGTATTGGTCACATACGTATTGATCAGATGGTATTGGTCACATACGTATTGATCAGATGGTATTGGTCACATACGTATTCAGCAGATGGTATTGGTTACATGCGTATTGATCAGATGGTATTGAGCAGATGGTATTGGTCACATACGTATTGATCAGATGGTATTGGTCACATACGTATTGATCAGATGGTATTGAGCAGATGGTATTGGTCACGTATTGATCAGATGGTATTGGTTACATGCGTATTGATCAGATGGTATTGAGCAGATGGTATTGGTCACGTATTGATCAGATGGTATTGGTTACATGCGTATTGATCAGATGGTATTGAGCAGATGGTATTGGTCACATACGTATTGAGCAGATGGTATTGGTTACATGCGTATTGATCAGATGGTATTGAGCAGATGGTATTGGTCACGTATTGATCAGATGGTATTGGTTACATGCGTATTGATCAGATGGTATTGAGCAGATGGTATTGGTCACATACGTATTGAGCAGATGGTATTGGTCGCGTATTCATCAGATGCTATTGGTCGCGTATTCAGCAGATGCTATTGGTCGCGTATTCATCAGATGCTATTGGTCGCGTATTCAGCAGATGCTATTGGTCGCGTATTCAGCAGATGCTATTGGTCGCGTATTCAGCAGATGCTATTGGTCGCGTATTCAGCAGATGCTATTGGTCGCGTATTCATCAGATGCTATTGGTCGCGTATTCAGCAGATGCTATTGGTTGCGTATTCAGCAGATGCTATTGGTCGCGTATTCATCAGATGCTATTGGTCGCGTATTCAGCAGATGCTATTGGTCGCGTATTCATCAGATGCTATTGGTCGCGTATTCAGCAGATGCTATTGGTTGCGTATTCAGCAGATGCTATTGGTCGCGTATACGCATTCAGCAGATGGCATTGGTTGCGTGTACGCATTCAGCAGATGCTATTGGTTGTGTACGCATTCAGCAGATGGCATTGGTCACATGTACGTATTCAGCAGATGCTATTGGTCGCGTATTCAGCAGATGCTATTGGTCGCGTATTCAGCAGATGCTATTGGTCGCGTATTCAGCAGATGCTATTGGTCACGTATTCAGCAGAAGGTATTGGTCGCGTATTCAGCAGATGCTATTGGTCGCGTATTCAGCAGATGCTATTGGTCGCGTATTCAGCAGATGCTATTGGTCGCGTATTCAGCAGATGCTATTGGTCGCATATTCAGCAGATACTATTGGTTGCGTATACGTATTCAGCAGATGCTATTGGTCGCGTATTCAGCAGATGCTATTGGTTGCATATTCAGCAGATGCTATTGGTTGCGTATTCAGCAGATGCTATTGGTCGCGTATTCAGCAGATGCTATTGGTCGCGTATTCAGCAGATACTATTGGTTGCGTATACGTATTCAGCAGATGCTATTGGTCGCGTGTACGCATTCAGCAGATGGTGTTGGTCACATGTACGTATTCAGCAGATGGTATTGGTCACGTATTCATCAGATGCTATTGGTCGCGTATTCAGCAGATGGCATTGGTTGCGTATTCAGCAGATGGCATTGGTTGCGTATTCAGCAGATGGTATTGGTTGCGTGTACGCATTCAGCGGGTGGTATTGGCGGCGTGTACGCATTCAGCAGATGGTATTGGTCACGTATTCAGCAGAAGGTATTGGTCGCGTATTCAGCAGATGCTATTGGTCGCGTATTCAGCAGATGCTATTGGTCGCGTATTCAGCAGATGGTATTGGTCGCGTATTCAGCAGATGGTAATTGGTCCGGTATTGGGCACGTATTCAGCAGATGCTATTGGTCGCGTATTCAGCAGATGGTATTGGTCGCGTATTCAGCAGATGGTAATTGGTCCGGTATTGGGCACGTATTCAGCAGATGGTAATTGGTCCGGTATTGGGCACGTATTCAGCAGATGGTAATTGGTCCGGTATTGGGCACGTATTCAGCAGATGGTAATTGGTCCGGTATTGGGCACGTATTCAGCAGATGGCATTGGTCAGGTATTGGGCACGTATTCAGCAGATGGTAATTGGTCCGGTATTGGGCACGTATTCAGCAGATGGCATTGGTCAGGTATTGGGCACGTATTCAGCAGATGGTAATTGGTCCGTTATTGGGCACGTATTCAGCAGATGGTAATTGTCACATATTTATGAACTTGAAACAAGCTTTATTAGTATTTAATCAGTGAGACATTAACATGAGCCCTCCTTCCTTCCCCAGGTCTGTTTGCTACTCCTCTCCTGGCAGGTCTACCTGAGAAGGTATACTAACCCCCCACCTCTCTCTCTATATACACCTCTCTCGCTATACTACCCCCCCACCTCTCTCTCTATACTAACCCCCCACCTCTCTCTCTATACTAACCCCCCACCTATCTCTCTATACTAACCCCCCACCTCTCTCTCTATACTAACCCCCCCACCTCTCTATACTAACCCCCCCACCTCTCTCTCTATATACACCTCTGTCGCTATAATAACCCCCCCACACCTCTCTCTCTCTATACTAACCCCACACCCCTCCCTCTCTATAATAACCCCCCCCACACCTCTCTCTATACTACCCCCCCACACCTCTCTCTATACTAACCCCCCCACTCCTCTCTATACTAACCCCCCCACCTCTCTCTATACTACCCCCCCACCTCTCTCTATACTAACCCCCCCACCTCTCTCTATACTAACCCCCCCCACCTCTCTCTATACTAACCCCCCCCACCTCTCTCTCTATACTAGCCCCCCCCACCTCTCTCTCTATACTAACCCCCCCCCACCTCTCTCTCTATACTAACCCCCCCCACCTCTCTCTCTATACTAACCCCCCCACCTCTCTCTATACTAACCCCCCCCACACCTCTCTCTCTATACTAACCCCCCCATACCTCTCTCTATACTAACCCCCCCACCTCTCTCTCTATACTGACCCCCCCATACCTCTCTCTATACTAACCCCCCACCTCTCTATATACACCTCTCTTGCTATACTACCCCCCCCACCCCTCTCTCTATAATAACCCCCCACCTCTCTATATACACCTCTCTCGCTATACTACCCCCCCACCTCTCTCTATAATAACCCCCCCCACACCTCTCTCTATAATAACCCCCCCACACCTCTCTATAATACCCCCCCCCACACCTCTCTATAATACCCCCCCCCCACACCTCTCTCTATACTACCCCCCCACCTCTTTCTATATTAACCCCCCCACACCTCTCTATAATAACCCCCCACACCTCTCTCTATACTACCCCCCCACACCTCTCTCTATTCTAACCCCCCCACCTCTCTCTCTATACTAACCCCCCCACCTCTCTCTCTATACTAACCCCCCCACCTCTCTCTATACTAACCCCCCCACCTCTCTCTATACTAACCCCCCCACCTCTCTCTATACTAACCCCCCCACCTCTCTCTATACTACCCCCCCACCTCTCACTCTATACTAACCCCCCCACCTCTCTCTATACTAACCCCCCCACCTCTCTCTATACTAACCCCCACACCTCTCTCTATACTAACCCCCCCACCTCTCTATAATACCCCCCCCCACACCTCTCTCTATACTAACCCCCCCACCTCTCTCTATACTAACCCCCCCACCTCTCTCTATACTAACCCCCCCACCTCTCTCTATACTAACCCCCCCACCTCTCTCTATACTAACCCCCCCACCTCTCTCTATACTAACCCCCCCACCTCTCTCTATACTAACCCCCACACCTCTCTCTATACTACCCCCCCACACCTCTCTCTATTCTAACCCCCCCACCTCTCTCTCTATACTAACCCCCCCACCTCTCTCTCTATACTAACCCCCCCACCTCTCTCTATACTAACCCCCCCACCTCTCTCTATACTAACCCCCCCACCTCTCTCTATACTAACCCCCCCATACCTCTCTCTATTCTAACCCCCCACCTCTCTCTATATACACCTCTCTCTATAATAACCCCCCACCTCTCTCTATACTAACCCCCCACCTCTCTATATACACCTCTCTCGCTATACTACCCCCCACCTCTTTCTATAATAACCCCCCCCCACACCTCTCTCTATACTACCCCCCCACCTCTTTCTATAATAACCCCCCCACACCTCTCTATAATAACCCCCCACACCTCTTTATAATAACCCCCCCCACACCTCTCTATACTACCCCCCCCACACCTCTATACTACCCCCCCACCTCTCTTTCTATATTAACCCCCCCACACCTCTCTATAATAACCCCCCACACCTCTCTCTATACTACACCCCCCCACCTCTCTCTATACTAACCCCCCCACACCTCTCTCTCTATACTAACCCCCCCACACCTCTCTCTCTCCCTCCCCAGGTGCAGTCGTTCCTGGCCCGTCAGGTGCCCTTCCCGTCCCGCCTGGGAGACCCTGCAGAGTTTGCACACCTGGTGACATCACTGGCTGAGAACCCCATGATCAACGGAGAGGTCATCAGGCTGGACGGAGCCATCCGCATGCAGCCCTGATGGGGGGGGAGGGGGAGGGTATAGTGGGGAGTACAGTGACATTTCAGTCATTTAGCAGACGCTCTTATCCAGAGCCACTAGTGAGTGCATACATTTTCATTGGTACTGGTCCCCCGTGGGAATCGAGCCCACAACCCTGGCGTTGCCAGTGCCTTGCTCCACCCACTGAGCCACACGGGACATTTGGACACGAAATGGAATGTGAAACTGTAACACATGTACCCCTACTGTAGCTCAAATGAATGTTTGTTTCTGTTGTTCATATCCACAGCACTGCAGTACTCCGCTATGCTCTCTGTGGTTTTGTAACTAATAAAAAACCTCATCCTCTGCTGTCTATCACACTTTCTCCTCAACAATACGAACATGGTAAGTTTTTCAACAGGTTCAGCTGAAATGATGCCACTGCACCAATAGAATGTTGTAGAGAGCACATTAGGGCAGCACATCAGGGCGATGGATCTACTTCTCCATTAGGATGACATATGTAATCTACACCTCCATTAGGATAATTATTATTTAGTGTAATGTTTAATTTGAGCATCATTATTTTTATATAGCTACACTTTCTGATGCATTGTTATCTGATCTAAGTGCAAACAGACAAGATCGGGACAAAATATGCATGTTAGAACCAGGTATAAACAGGGCTTCTGTCAGGGTCATTAACATTTTAGGTCATGAGTTGAAAAATCCCCATAGAAATCAATGGGAAGATGTTGGTCCCTGGATGAAAACTGAATTGAGTCCAAGCAAATCCTGTCAGTCTGTCTCAGCCTTCTTTTATGACTATAAACACCAATAAAGACTAGAAAATAAATCTTTAAATATGAAGCCTCAGAGCTACAAGGTGGGGGGGGGGGACAGAGGGTCAAACAGGTGTAGCGTTTTGGGGTGTACTGACTGATGTATCGTGCATCTTAGTAATTAACCCCACTGGGACTATGCATAACCAAGACACGACTACATTACTTTTACACACATTAAGACAAAGAAAAGCAAGTCGACCCTCCCAAGTGTGTATATCTGAATGGTCTGGATAGGTTGAACCAGGGTAGTAGGTGAGCGTCTACGATATTGCTAACAACGTACAGATCTACCAACAAAAGGTTACGGGCCAAGGCGAGGGGAGCTAATTGGGACCGTCTGTAAGACAGATGGAGACAGAGGGTAAATAACATTTGTATAAAATCATTTTTATTGTTGAACTTGACAAATGAAAACAATGTCACCCTAAATGAATATAACAATGACTGAATGAACCGGTGTGTGATTCTCTACTGTTATTGTTTCACTAACAGAACAGTCCAACAGAAACAGACTGGAGTAGAACAATCACTAAACAAACACACAGAATGACTTCCCACAACCCCCCTCTATCTCTGGCTAACACTGGCGCTCGTGTTAGCAGAGGTGACAACTGCCGGGGCGGCAGGAGGGGCGGTGGCTTCTCTGTACTGCTGAGTCCAGCTCTGAGGATCCTGTTCATGGAGCTAACAGACGGGAGAGAGGACCACCTCAGTTACACAGCCACAGTACCTAGTGAAAGTCCACACATCTTTGCAAGGTTTACATTCTGTTGCCTTAAAATGTCTAATTTAATCTAAAAATGGATTAAACTAAAAAAATGAATCCACACTGATCTACTCCACATTTTCAAAGTGAAAGAAATTAATTTCAGAAAATTTGTAAAATTAGAAAAGTACCAGGTTGTGCTCAGTAGCTGTGTGGTTGTGCTCAGTAGCTGTGTGGTTGTGCTCAGTAGCTGTGTGGTTGTGCTCAGTAGCTGTGTGGTTGTGCTCAGTAGCTGTGTGGTTGTGCTCAGTAGTGATCAGTAGCTGTGTGGTTGTGATCAGTAGTTGTGTGGTTGTGCTCAGTAGTGGTCAGTAGCTGTGTGGTTGTGCTCAGTAGCTGTGTGGTTGTGCTCAGTAGTGATCAGTAGCTGTGTGGTTGTGCTCAGTAGTTGTGTGGTTGTGCTCAGTAGTGATCAATAGTTGTGTGGTTGTGCTCAGTAGTGATCAGTAGTTGTGTGGTTGTGCTCAGTAGTGATCAGTAGTGATCAGTAGTTGTGTGGTTGTGATCAGTAGTTGTGTGGTTGTGCTCAGTAGTTATCAATAGTTGTGTGGTTGTGCTCAGTAGTGGTCAGTAGCTGTGTGGTTGTGCCAGTAGTGATCAGTAGCTGTGTGGTTGTGCTCAGTAGTGATCAGTAGTTGTGTGGTTGTGCTCAGTAGTGATCAGTAGTTGTGTGGTTGTGCTCAGTAGTTGTGTGGTTGTGCTCAGTAGTGATCAATAGTTGTGTGGTTGTGCTCAGTAGTGGTCAGTAGCTGTGTGGTTGTGCCAGTAGTGATCAGTAGCTGTGTGGTTGTGCTCAGTAGTGATCAGTAGTTGTGTGGTTGTGCTCAGTAGTGATCAGTAGTGATCAGTAGTTGTGTGGTTGTGCTCAGTAGTTGTGTGGTTGTGCTCAGTAGTGATCAGTAGCTGTGTGGTTGTGCTCAGTAGTGATCAGTAGCTGTGTGGTTGTGCTCAGTAGTGATCAGTAGTTGTGTGGTTGTGCTCAGTAGTGATCAGTAGTGATCAGTAGTTGTGCTCAGTAGTTGTGTGGTTGTGCTCAGTAGTGATCAGTAGCTGTGTGGTTGTGGAGAGTTGCGGGTCAGTAGTTGTGTGGTTGTGCTCAGTAGCTGTGTGGTTGTGATCAGTAGTTGTGTGGTTGTGCTCAGTAGCTGTGTGGTTGTGCTCAGTAGCTGTGTGGTTGTGCTCAGTAGCTGTGTGGTTGTGCTCAGTAGTGATCAGTAGTTGTGTGGTTGTGCTCAGTAGTGATCAGTAGCTGTGTGGTTGTGCTCAGTAGTTGTGTGGTTGTGCTCAGTAGCTGTGTGGTTGTGCTCAGTAGCTGTGTGGTTGTGCTCAGTAGCTGTGTGGTTGTGCTCAGTAGTGATCAGTAGTTGTGTGGTTGTGCTCAGTAGTGATCAGTAGCTGTGTGGTTGTGCTCAGTAGTGATCAGTAGCTGTGTGGTTGTGCTCAGTAGTGGTCAGTAGTTGTGTGGTTGTGCTCAGTAGTGATCAGTAGCTGTGTGGTTGTGCTCAGTAGTGATCAGTAGCTGTGTGGTTGTGCTCAGTAGTGATCAGTAGCTGTGTGGTTGTGCTCAGTAGTTGTGTGGTTGTGCTCAGTAGTGTTCAGTAGCTGTGTGGTTGTGCTCAGTAGCTGTGTGGTTGTGCTCAGTAGTGGTCAGTAGCTGTGTGGTTGTGCTCAGTAGTGATCAGTAGTTGTGTGGTTGTGCTCAGTAGTGATCAGTAGTTGTGTGGTTGTGCTCAGTAGTGATCAGTAGTTGTGCTCAGTAGTGATCAGTAGCTGTGTGGTTGTGCTCAGTAGTTGTGTGGTTGTGCTCAGTAGTGATCAGTAGCTGTGTGGTTGTGGAGAGTTGCGGGTCAGTAGTTGTGTGGTTGTGATCAGTAGTTGTGTGGTTGTGCTCAGTAGCTGTGTGGTTGTGCTCAGTAGCTGTGTGGTTGTGCTCAGTAGTGATCAGTAGTTGTGTGGTTGTGCTCAGTAGTGATCAGTAGTTGTGTGGTTGTGCTCAGTAGTGATCAGTAGCTGTGTGGTTGTGCTCAGTAGTGATCAGTAGTTGTGTGGTTGTGCTCAGTAGTGATCAGTAGCTGTGTGGTTGTGCTCAGTAGTGATCAGTAGCTGTGTGGTTGTGCTCAGTAGTGATCAGTAGCTGTGTGGTTGTGCTCAGTAGTGATCAGTAGTTGTGTGGTTGTGCTCAGTAGTGGTCCGTAGTTGTTTGGTTGTGCTCAGTAGTGATCAGTAGCTGTGTGGTTGTGCTCAGTAGTGATCAGTAGCTGTGTGGTTGTGCTCAGTAGTGATCAGTAGCTGTGTGGTTGTGCTCAGTAGTGATCAGTAGCTGTGTGGTTGTGCTCAGTAGTGATCAGTAGCTGTGTGGTTGTGCTCAGTAGTTGCGTGGTTGTGCTCAGTAGTGATCAATAGTTGTGTGGTTGTGCTCAGTAGTGATCAGTAGCTGTGTGGTTGTGCTCAGTAGTGATCAGTAGCTGTGTGGTTGTGCTCAGTAGCTGTGTGGTTGTGCTCAGTAGTGATCAGTAGTTGTGTGGTTGTGCTCAGTAGCTGTGTGGTTGTGCTCAGTAGTGATCAGTAGTTGTGTGGTTGTGCTCAGTAGTGATCAATAGCTGTGTGGTTGTGCTCAGTAGTTGCGTGGTTGTGCTCAGTAGTGATCAATAGTTGCGTGGTTGTGCTCAGTAGTGATCAATAGTTGTGTGGTTGTGCTCAGTAGCTGTGTGGTTGTGCTCAGTAGCTGTGTGGTTGTGCTCAGTAGTGATCAGTAGCTGTGTGGTTGTGCTCAGTAGTGATCAGTAGCTGTGTGGTTGTGCTCAGTAGCTGTGTGGTTGTGCTCAGTAGCTGTGTGGTTGTGCTCAGTAGTGATCAGTAGCTGTGTGGTTGTGCTCAGTAGCTGTGTGGTTGTGCTCAGTAGTGATCAGTAGTTGTGTGGTTGTGCTCAGTAGTGATCAGTAGTTGTGTGGTTGTGCTCAGTAGTGATCAGTAGCTGTGTGGTTGTGCTCAGTAGTGATCAGTAGATGTGTGGTTGTGCTCAGTAGTGATCAGTAGCTGTGTGGTTGTGCTCAGTAGTGATCAGTAGTTGTGTGGTTGTGCTCAGTAGTGATCAGTAGATGTGTGGTTGTGCTCAGTAGTGATCAGTAGATGTGTGGTTGTGCTCAGTAGTGATCAGTAGTTGTGTGGTTGTGCTCAGTAGTGATCAGTAGATGTGTGGTTGTGCTCAGTAGTGATCAGTAGTTGTGTGGTTGTGCTCCGTAGTGATCAGTAGCTGTGTGGTTGTGCTCAGTAGTGATCAGTAGTTGTGTGGTTGTGCTCAGTAGTGATCAGTAGCTGTGTGGTTGTGCTCAGTAGTGATCAGTAGCTGTGTGGTTGTGCTCAGTAGTGATCAGTAGATGTGTGGTTGTGCTCAGTAGTGATCAGTAGCTGTGTGGTTGTGCTCAGTAGTGATCAGTAGTTGTGTGGTTGTGCTCAGTAGTGATCAGTAGATGTGTGGTTGTGCTCAGTAGTGATCAGTAGTTGTGTGGTTGTGCTCAGTAGTGATCAGTAGCTGTGTGGTTGTGCTCAGTAGTGATCAGTAGTTGTGTGGTTGTGCTCAGTAGTGATCAGTAGCTGTGTGGTTGTGCTCAGCAGTGATCAGTAGCTGTGTGGTTGTGCTCAGTAGTGGTCAGTAGTTGTGTGGTTGTGCTCAGTAGTGATCAGTAGATGTGTGGTTGTGCTCAGTAGTGATCAGTAGTTGTGTGGTTGTGCTCAGTAGTGATCAGTAGCTGTGTGGTTGTGCTCAGTAGTGATCAGTAGTTGTGTGGTTGTGCTCAGTAGTGATCAGTAGATGTGTGGTTGTGCTCAGTAGTGATCAGTAGTTGTGTGGTTGTGCTCAGTAGTGATCAGTAGCTGTGTGGTTGTGATCAGTAGTGATCAGTAGCTGTGTGGTTGTGCTCAGTAGTGATCAGTAGTTGTGTGGTTGTGATCAGTAGTGATCAGTAGCTGTGTGGTTGTGCTCAGTAGTGATCAGTAGATGTGTGGTTGTGCTCAGTAGTGATCAGTAGTTGTGTGGTTGTGCTCAGTAGTGATCAGTAGCTGTGTGGTTGTGATCAGTAGTGATCAGTAGCTGTGTGGTTGTGCTCAGTAGTGATCAGTAGCTGTGTGGTTGTGATCAGTAGTGATCAGTAGCTGTGTGGTTGTGGAGAGTTGCAGGTCAGGAGTTGAACAAAGTGCAATGAGAAGTTATCGGGTGAAGTATGAAGCGAGTGATCAAAGACAGTTTGGCTCTATCCAATCAGAGGGGTACAGCCCGCCCTTCTCTTTACAGACAGGCAAACTATCCAGTTGAGTTATTTAAAACACAGAGCACGATCCTGAGGAAGACGAAGCTAGTAGGTAGAGCCCTGAACGACCCATGTCGCCGATGTTCAGGCCCAACACTATCCTGGCCCGTTTGCTTATGCCAAATTTAAGGCAAAGCCCAGCCGAATCCAGAAATAACTTCCTCCGTAGGTAAACACATCAGCCGCTCCGTCACGCGATCTCTCCCTGGGCAGCTCGCTCCACATGGCGGCTCTCAGTGTGTGAGTTTCCACAGCAACTGTTCTGCTTGAGCTGCTCAATGACGAGACAGTGCCTACAAAGTGTTCACACCGCTTGACTTTTCCACATGTTGTTGTGTTACAGCCTGAATTTAAAATGGATTACATTGAGATGTTGTATCACTGATCTACACACCACACCCCAGAAAGTCAAATTAAAAGCTGAAACGTCTTGAGTCGATAAGTATTCAACCACTTTGTTATGGCAAGTCTAAATACGTTCAGGAGTAAAAATGTGCTTAACAACTAGTCACTATTATTTAACACAGAATGAGTCTATGTAAACATGATTAACTACCCCATCCCTGTACCCCACACATAGAATTATACTGTTTTTTTGTTACGTTAGTCTTATTCTAAAATTTATTAAATTGTTTTTGTTCCCCCCTCAATCTACACACACTACCCATAATTACAAAGCAAAAACAGGTTTTTAGAAATGTTAGCAAATGTATTTAAAAAATAAACAGAAATATTACATTTGCATGCTTCACAGTAGGGATGGTGCCAGGTTTCCTCCGGACGTGACACTTGGCATTCAGGCCAAAGAGTTCAATCTTGGATTCATCAGACCAGAGAATCTTGTTTCTTATGGTCTGAGAGTCTGTAGGTGTCTTTTGGCAAACTCCAAGCGGGCTGTCATGTGCCTTTTACTGAGGAGCGGCTTCCGTCTGGCCACTCTACCATAAAGACTTGATTGGTGGAGTGCTGCAGAGACGGTTGTCCTTCTGGAAGGTTCTCCCATCTCAACAGAGGAACTCTGGAGCTCTGTCAGAGTGACCATCAGTTTCTTGGTCACCTCCCTGACCAAGGCCCTTCTCCCCTGATTGCTCAGTTTGGCCAGCTCTAGGAAGAGTCTTGGTGGTTTCAAACGTCTTCCATTTAAGAATGATGGAGGCCACTGTGTTCTTGGGGACCTTCAATGCTGCAGAAATGTTTTGGTACCCTTCTCCAGATCTGTGCCAGATCTCTACAGACAATTCCTTCAACCTCATGGTTTGGTTTTTGCTCTGACATGCACTGTCAACTGTGGACCATATATAGACAGGTGTGTGCCTTTCCAAATCAATCATGTCCAATCCAATTGAATTTACCACAGGTGGACTCCAATCAAGATGTAGAAACATCTGAAGGATGATCAATGGAAACAGGATGCACCTGAGCTCAATTTCAAGTCTCATAGCAAAGGGTCTGAATATTTAAGTAACTAAGGTTTTTCTGTTTTTTTTTATTTGTAATACATTTGCTATAATTTCTAAAAATCTACTTCCTATTTGTCATTATGGGGAATTGTATGTAGATTAATTTAATCAATTTTAGAATAAGGCTGTAACGTAACAAAATGTGGAAAATGTCAAGGGGTCTGAATACTTTCCAAATGCACTGTGTACACTGGAGTTGCTTACTAAGACAGTGAATGTTCCTGATGGGCCTAGTTACAGATTTGACTCATATCGGCTTGACAATCAAACAACAAGACCTGCCTTCTAGCGATGAACAACAACCAAATGTGCAAGGGGTGTGTAGACTTTCACTATGCACTAAACACACACACGTTGATTACACACACACCCCTACCCCGGGAGGCGGCAGTGTCTCACCTGTCCAATGAACTCCAGTAGTTTGACCTTTGACACCTCCATGTCCGCCCTCTGACCCCAACGGAACTCAAACTCCAACGGCTCTGTGTGTGGGATACGCACATACTCCAGGTACCTACACACACACACAGGTTTAGTCCGTTCATTTCACGGAGAGTTGAATCAACTGACAGGTAAAAATAATTGAGAGAAACACCAGAGAGGTCCAAGAACAGATCAGCACATTTTATAAAGTCGACTACTCACAGCCTCTGGTTATCATACAGATACTCACAGTCTCTGGTTATCATACAGATACTCACAGTCTCTGGTTATCATACAGATACTCACAGTCTCTGGTTATCATACAGATACTCACAGTCTCTGGTTATCATACAGATACTCACAGTCTCTGGTTATCATACAGATACTCTCAGTCTCTGGTTATCATACAGATACTCTCAGTCTCTGGTTATCATACAGATACTCACAGTCTCTGGTTATCATACAGATACGCACAGTCTCTGGTTATCATACAGATACTCACAGTCTCTGGTTATCATACAGATACTCACAGTCTCTGGTTATCATACAGATACTCACAGTCTCTGGTTATCATACAGATACTCTCAGTCTCTGGTTATCATACAGATACTCTCAGTCTCTGGTTATCATACAGATACTCTCAGTCTCTGGTTATCATACAGATACTCTCAGTCTCTGGTTATCATACAGATACTCTCAGTCTCTGGTTATCATACAGATACTCTCAGTCTCTGGTTATCATACAGATACTCTCAGTCTCTGGTTATCATACAGATACTCACAGCCTCTGGTTATCATACAGATACTCACAGCCTCTGGTTATCATACAGATACTCTCAGTCTCTGGTTATCACACAGATACTCTCAGTCTCTGGTTATCATACAGATACTCTCAGTCTCTGGTTATCATACAGATACTCACGTCACCCTGTTCTCTCACACGTAGTATAACGTTTAAAATGTGTTGACTGGAAGGAGGTGCTGACAGTGATGTGGTCTCGGTTCTCATCTTCCTACTACTGCCCTGTGGTATAGACAGGTTCTCATCTTCCTACTACTGCCCTACGGTGTGGTATAGACAGGTTCTCATATTCCTACTACTGCCCTGTGGTATAGACAGGTTCTCATCTTCCTACTACTGCCCTATGGTGTGGTATAGACAGGTTCTCATCTTAATACAACTGCCCTGTGGTATAGACAGGTTCTCATCTTCCTACTACTGCCCTATGGTGTGGTATAGACAGGTTCTCATCTTCCTACTACTGCCCTGTGGTATAGACAGGTTCTCATCTTCCTACTACTGCCCTGTGGTGTGGTATAGACAGGTTCTCATCTTCCTACTACTGCCCTGTGGTATAGACAGGTTATCATCTTAATACAACTGCCCTATGGTGTGGTATAGACAGGTTCTCATCTTCCTACTACTGCCCTGTGGTGTGGTATAGACAGGTTCTCATCTTCCTACTACTGCCCTGTGGTGTGGTATAGACAGGTTCTCATCTTCCTACTACTGCCCTATGGTGTGGTATAGGCAGGTTCTCATCTTCCTACTACTGCCCTGTGGTATAGACAGGTTCTCATCTTCCTACTACTGCCCTGTGGTGTGGTATAGACAGGTTCTCATCTTCCTACAACTGCCCTGTGGTATAGACAGGTTCTCATCTTCCTACTACTGCCCTGTGGTATAGACAGGTTCTCATCTTCCTACTACTGCCCTGTGGCATAGACAGGTTCTCATCTTCCTACTACTGCCCTGTGGTGTGGTATAGGCAGGTTCTCATCTTCCTACTACTGCCCTGTGGTATAGACAGGTTCTCATCTTCCTACTACTGCCCTATGGTGTGGTATAGGCAGGTTCTCATCTTCCTACTGCTGTCCTGTGGTATAGACAGGTTCTTATCTTCCTACTACTGCCCTGTGGTGTGGTATAGACAGGTTCTCATCTTCCTACTACTGCCCTATGGTGAGGTATAGACAGGTTCTCATCTTCCTACTACTGCCCTGTGGTATAGACAGGTTCTTATCTTCCTACTACTGCCCTGTGGTGTGGTATAGACAGGTTCTCATCTTCCTACTACTGCCCTATGGTGAGGTATAGACAGGTTCTCATCTTCCTACTACTGCCCTGTGGTATAGACAGGTTCTCATCTTCCTACTACTGCCCTATGGTGTGGTATAGACAGGTTCTCATCTTCCTACTACTGCCCTGTGGTATAGACAGGTTCTCATCTTCCTACTACTGCCCTGTGGTATAGACAGGTTCTCATCTTAATACAACTGCCCTATGGTATAGACAGGTTCTCATCTTAATACAACTGCCCTATGGTGTGGTATAGACAGGTTCTCATCTTCCTACTACTGCCCTGTGGTATAGACAGGTTCTCATCTTCCTACTACTGCCCTGTGGTATAGACAGGTTCTCATCTTCCTACTACTGCCCTATGGTGTGGTATAGACAGGTTCTCATCTTCCTACTACTGCCCTGTGGTATAGACAGGTTCTCATCTTCCTACTACTGCCCTATGGTGTGGTATAGACCATCACACCCAGACAATACAACCGAGTTGTTTCACTGCAGGTGAGCTGGTATATGAGTTCACAACTCATGTCTTACCATACTATTACCTCATATTACCCATTCAGGGTCGAGAGAGACTCACCTCTGACGGACAAACTCATCAGTAACGACCTTCTTCACGTCTCCAAAGATCTCGTGTCTCTCCCTGGGTGGGTCAAAACAGTCAACACACAGATCATACTTTAATCTCACTCCACAACTGGCTAGTGATGATCAAACCTGGTGACGGGACTGGGACAGTGAAGGAACCTATGATCATCAGCCACACAGACTTACCCTTGATCAACTCTCAGCTTCTTCAGTGTGTTCCACACCATACCTACAAACACAAAGCATGATGGGACATCTCAGTGAGGACAAGGGGCATACACACGACACTGTGATGTCATCAATAAGAGGGGGGGGGGACAGACAAGAATTGGCAATTTTTTACATTTTTTTAAATATTTTTTACAAAAACAGTGAGTTGTGGCCCCCCCATTGGCTACACTGGTGTCAGAATTGGGACAAAGCCAACGGAACACTCACTCTCCTTGACCACACCCCCCTTCATGAAGACGATGCTGAGGATTACGAAGAGTAGACCTGTCTTTGGATTACTGGGACTCCTGTAAAAACACACACACACACACACACACACACACACACACACACAGAGAGAGAGAGAGAGACTGTGTCTGTGCCTTGACCTAGGTTGGGCAAAACTAAACACGGCAGTCACGGCGGTGTTCGCTTTAGCAATCTCGCTAGAATAAAGACCTCCTCCATAACTGCCATTATTGAAAGATCATGATACCTCACATCTCAAAATAGGGCTACTTAATGTTAGATCCCTCACTTCAAAGGCAGTTATAGTCAATGAACTAATCACTGATCATAATCTTGATGTGTTTGGCCTGATTGAAACATGGCTTAAGCCTGATGAATTTACTGTGTTAAATGAGGCCTCACCTCCTGGTTACACTAGTGACCATATCCCCCGTGCATCCCGCAAAGGCAGAGGTGTTTCTAACATTTACGATAGCAAATTTCAATTTACAAAATAAAAACCGACATTTACGTATTTTGAGCTTCTAGTCATGAAATCTATGCAGCCTACTCAATCACTTTTTATAGTTACAGTTTACAGGCCTCCTGGGCCATATACAGCGTTCCTCATTGAGTTCCTTGAATTCCCTGAATCGGACCTTGTAGTCAAGTATTATAATTTTTGGTGACTTTAATATTCACATGGAAAAGTCCACAGACCCACTCCAGATGGCTTTCGGAGCCTTCATCGACTTTCGGAGCCATCGTAGGTTTTGTCCAACATGTCTCTGGACCTACTCATTATCACAGTCATACTCTACTCTGTCACAGTCATACTAGTTTTGTCCAGTGGAATAAATGTTGTGGATCTTAATGTTTTTCCTCATAATCCTGGACTATCGGACCACCATTTTATTACATTTGCAATCGCAACAAATAATCTGCTCAGACCCCAACCAAGGAGCATCAAAAGTCGTGCTATAAATTATTGGACAACCCAAAGATTCCTTGATGTCCTTCCAGACTCCCTCCACCTACACAAGGAAGTCAGAGTACAAACATCAGTTAACCACCTAACCGAGGAACTCAATTTAACTTTGCGCAATACCAAAGATGCAGTCACACCCCTAAAAACAAAAAACATTTGTCCTAAGAAACTAGCTCCCTGGTATACAGAAAATACCAGAGCTCTGAAGCTTCCAGAACACTGGAACAGAAATGCTGCTCCACCAAACTGGAAGTCTTCCAACTAGCTTGTAAAGACAGTACCGTGCAGTATCGAAGAGCCCTCACTGCTGCTCCATCAAACTGGAAGTCTTCCAACTAGCTTGTAAAGACAGTACCGAAGAGCCCTCACTGCTGCTCGATCATCCTATTTTTCAAACGTATTGAGAAAAATAAGAACAATCCCAAAATTTATTTTTGATACTGTCGCAAAGCTAACAAAAAACAACATTCCCCAAGAGAGGATGGCTTTCATTTCAGCAGTGATTAATCCATAAAGAAAAGATAATGATCATTAGAAAGCAAATTACAGACTCCTCTTTAAATCTGCGTATTCCTCCAAAGCTCAGTTGTCCTGAGTCTGCACAACTCTGTCAGGACCTAGGGAGACACTCAAGTGTTTTAGTACTATATCTCTTGACACATTGATGAAAATAATCAATGCCTCTAAACCTTCAAGCTGCATACTGGACCCTATTCCAACTAAACTACTGAAAGAGCTGCTTCCTGTGCTTGGCCCTCCTATGTTGAACATAATAAACGGCTCTCTATCCACCGGATGTGTACCAAACTCACTAAAAGTGGCAGTAATAAAGCCTCTTGAAAAAGCCAAACCTTGACCCAGAAAATATAAAAAACTATTGGCCTATATCGAATCTCCCATTCCTCTCAAAAATGTTAGAAAAAGCTGTTGCGCAGCAACTCACTGCCTTCCTGAAGACAAATAATGTATACGAAATGCTTCAGTCTGGTTTTAGACCCCATCATAGCACTGAGACTGCACTCGTGAAGGTGATAAATGACCTTTTAATGGCATCAGACCGAGGCTCTGCATCCGTCCTCGTACTCCTAGACCTTAGTGCTGCTTTTGATACCATCGATCACCACATTCTTCTGGAGAGATTGGAAACCCAAATTGGTCAACACGGACAAGTTCTTGCCTGGTTAAGATCTTATCTGTCAGAAAGATATCAGTTTGTCTCTGTAGATGGTTTGTCTTCTGACAAATCAACTGTAAATTCTGGTATGCGTCAAGGCTCCGTTTTAGGACCACTACTGTTTTGAAAACAGAGATGCTGGTTCTTGGTCCCAAGAAACAAAGAGATCTGTTGTTGGATCTGACAATTAATCTTGATGGTTGTACAGTCGTCTCAAATAAAACTGTGAAGGACCTCGGCGTTACTCTGGACCCTGATCTCTCTTTTGACGAACATATCAAGACTGTTTCAAGGACAGCTTTTTTCCATCTATGTAACATTGCAAAAAACTTTGTCCAAAAATAATGCTGAAAAATGTATCCATGCTTTTGTCACTGTGACTACTGCAATGCTCTACTTTCCACCTCCCCGGATAAAGCACTAAATAAACTTCAGTTAGTGATAAACACGGCTGCTAGAATCTTGACTAGAACCAATACATTTGATCATATTACTCCAGTTCTAGCCTCTATACACTGACTTCCTGTTAAGGCAAGCGTTGATTCGAAGGTTTTACTGCTAACCTACAAAGCATTACATGGGCTTGCTCTTACCTATCTTTCCGATTTGGTCCTGCCGTGCATACCTACACGTACGCTACGGTCACAAGACGCAGGCCTCTTTACTGTCCCTAGAATTTCTAAGCAAACAGCTGGAGGTAGGGCTTTCTCCTATAGAGCTCAATTTTTGTGGAATGGTCTGCCTACCCATGTGAGAGACGCAGACTCGGTCTCAACCTTTAAGTCTTATTGAAGACTCATCTCTTCAGTAGGTCCTATGATTGAGTGTAGTCTGGTCCAGGAGTGTGAAGGTGAACGGAAAGGCTCTGGAGCAACGAACCGCCCTTGCTGTCGCTGCCAGGTCGGTTCCCCTGGTTCCCCCGCATCTCAGTGCTAGAGGCGTCACTACAGACACCCTGGTTCAAATCCAGGCTGTATCACAACCAGCTGTGATTGGGAGTCCCATAGGGCAGCGCACAGTTGGCCCAGCGTCGTCCGGGTGTGGCCGGTGTAGGCCGTCATTGTAAATAAGAATTTGTTCTTGGTACTAGGGGGCAGTATTTTCATTTTTAGAAAAAAAAAACGTTCCCATTTTAAAACGGGATATTTTGTCAGGAAAAGATGCTAGAATATGCATATAATTGACAGCTTTGGATAGAAAACACTAACGTTTCCAAAACTGTAAAGATATTGTCTGTGAGTATAACAGAACTGATGTTGCAAGCGAAAAATCCAATCCGGAAGTGCCCCAGGTTTTGAAAGCGCTGCGTTCCAATGTCTCCCTATTTGGCTGTGAATGTACCATCAACGAGCTTACGCTTTCTACGTATTCCCCAAGGTGTCTACGGCATTTCTGTTGAAGAATAGTCGTATGGGGGCACATTGCGTAAGTGGTCACATGGTGGCTCCGAGAGAGATTCTCACGTAAAGTACAGAGGTAGCCATTACTCCAATCGGTCCTAGAGAAAAAGGAATTGTCCCGACGGAAATATTATCGAATAGATATTAGAAAAATACCTTGAGGATTGATTCTAAACAACGTTTGCCATGTTTCTGTAGATATTATGGAGCTAATTTGGAATATTTTTCAGCGTTGTGGTGACCGCAATTTCCTGGCGATTTCTCAGCCAAACGTGAAGAACAAACGGAGCTATTTCGCCTACAAAAATAATATTTTTGGAAAAAATGAACTTTGGCAGTCTACCTGGGAGTCTCGTGAGTGAAAACATCCGAAGTTCATCAAAGGTAAACGATTTAATTTGATTGCTTTTCTGATTTCCGTGACAAGGTTGGCTGCTGCTAGCAAGGCATAATGCTACGCTAGGCTATCGACAAAATTACACAAATGCTTGTCTAGCTTTGGCTGTAAAGCATATTTTGAAAATCTGAGATGACAGGGTGATTAACAAAATGTTAAGCTGTGTCTCAATATATTTCATTTGTGAATTTCATGAATAGGAATATTTTCTAGGGATATTTATGTCTGTTGCGGTTTCAGGCGATGATTACGCTCCCGCATGCGGGTTTGGGAGTCACAAAAGGTTTTAACTGACTTGCCTAGTTAAATAAAGGTTCAATTTAATCAATATTTCCCACCACACAATGACCTACATGTTGAGAGATTCTCCCTCTAGTCTTTCCACACAGTGACCTACATGTTGAGAGATTCTCCCTCTAGCTGCTCCAGTTTGTTGATGAGGATGTAGACGTGGTTCTTAGAGTCGATCTCCACCAGCTTCAGACCAAACACTGTCTCAAAAACACATCCCACCCTCTTTATAATCTCAGGGTAGATGTTCCTGTACTCCTTCACAACATGTTTCACGATGTCTGGAGAGGGGGGGCGAGGTGGGGAGAATAGAGGGGAAGAGAGAGAAAAATAAAATCAAGCTTTATTTATACAGCACATTTCAGACATGGAATGCAACACAATGTGTTTCACAGGTCAAAAACGAATAAAAATGACAAAAATAAAAACTTAAATATTCATTACACAAACACAAAGGAATAAAAACTCAGCGACTAAAAAGCAAACTTAAGTAAAATCAAAGCTCAAGAAAAGGTGTGTTTTAGGATCTCTTTAAAATATGTCCACAGTTTCAGCCCCCCTCAGGTTATTGGCAGGCTATTCCAGAGGCTGGGGTCATAGTAACTAGAGGCTGGGGTCATAGTAACTAGAGGCTGGGGGCGTAGTAGCTAGAGGCTGGGGGCGCAGTAACTAGAGGCATAGTAACTAGAGGCTGAGAGCATAGTAACTAGAGACTGGAGGCATAGTAACTAGAGACTGGGGGCATAGTAACTAGAGACTGGGGGCATAGTAACTAGAGGCTGGGGGCATAGTAACTAGAGGCTGGCGGCATAGTAACTAGAGGCTGGCGGCATAGTAACTAGAGGCTGGGGGCGCAGTAACTAGAGACTGGGGGCGCAGTAACTAGAGGCTGGGGGCGTAGTAACTAGAGGCTGGGGGCGTAGTAACTAGAGGCTGGGGGCGTAGTAACTAGAGGCCGGGGGCGTAGTAACTAGAGGCCGGGGGCGTAGTAACTAGAGGCTGGGGGCGTAGTAACTAGAGGCTGGGGGCGTAGTAACTAGAGGCTGGGGGCGTAGTAACTAGAGGCTGGGGGCGTAGTAACTAGAGGCTGAGGGCATAGTAACTAGAGGCTGAGGGCGTAGTAACTAGAGGCTGGGGGCGTAGCAACTAGAGGCTGGGGGCGTAGTAACTAGAGGCTGGGGGTGTAGTAACTAGAGGCTGGGGGTGTAGTAACTAGAGGCTGGGGCGCAGTAACTAGAGACTGGGGGCGCAGTAACTAGAGGCTGGGGGCGCAGTAACTAGAGGCATAGTAACTAGAGGCTGAGGGCATAGTAACTAGAGGCTGGAGGCATAGTAACTAGAGACTGGGGGCATAGTAACTAGAGGCTGGGGGCGCAGTAACTAGAGGCTGGGGGCGTAGTAACTAGAGGCTGGGGGCGTAGTAACTAGAGGCTGGGGGCGTAGTAACTAGAGGCTGAGGGCCTAGTAACTAGAGGCTGAGGGCATAGTAACTAGAGGCTGAGGGCGTAGTAACTAGAGGCTGAGGGAGTAGCAACTAAAGGCTGGGGGCGTAGTAACTAGAGACTGGGGGTGTAGTAACTAGAGGCTGGGGGTGTAGTAACTAGAGGCTGGGGGTGTAGTAACTAGAGGCTGGGGGCGCAGTAACTAGAGGCTGGGGGCGCAGTAACTAGAGGCTGGGGGCGCAGTAACTAGAGGCATAGTAACTAGAGGCTGAGGGCATAGTAACTAGAGACTGGAGGCATAGTAACTAGAGACTGGGGGCATAGTAACTAGAGGCTGGGGGCGTAGTAGCTAGAGGCTGGGGGCGCAGTAACTAGAGGCATAGTAACTAGAGGCTGAGAGCATAGTAACTAGAGACTGGAGGCATAGTAACTAGAGACTGGGGGCATAGTAACTACAGACTGGGGGCATAGTAACTAGAGGCTGGGGGCATAGTAACTAGAGGCTGGCGGCATAGTAACTAGAGGCTGGCGGCATAGTAACTAGAGGCTGGGGGCGCAGTAACTAGAGACTGGGGGCGCAGTAACTAGAGGCTGGGGGCGTAGTAACTAGAGGCTGGGGGCGTAGTAACTAGAGGCTGGGGGCGTAGTAACTAGAGGCTGGGGGCGTAGTAACTAGAGGCTGGGGGCGTAGTAACTAGAGGCTGGGGGCGTAGTAACTAGAGGCTGGGGGCGTAGTAACTAGAGGCTAGGGGCGTAGTAACTAGAGGCTGAGGGCATAGTAACTAGAGGCTGAGGGCGTAGTAACTAGAGGCTGGGGGCGTAGCAACTAGAGGCTGGGGGCGTAGTAACTAGAGGCTGGGGGTGTAGTAACTAGAGGCTGGGGGTGTAGTAACTAGAGGCTGGGGCGCAGTAACTAGAGACTGGGGGCGCAGTAACTAGAGGCTGGGGGCGCAGTAACTAGAGGCATAGTAACTAGAGGCTGAGGGCATAGTAACTAGAGGCTGGAGGCATAGTAACTAGAGACTGGGGGCATAGTAACTAGAGGCTGGGGGCGCAGTAACTAGAGGCTGGGGGCGTAGTAACTAGAGGCTGGGGGCGTAGTAACTAGAGGCTGGGGGCGTAGTAACTAGAGGCTGAGGGCCTAGTAACTAGAGGCTGAGGGCATAGTAACTAGAGGCTGAGGGCGTAGTAACTAGAGGCTGAGGGAGTAGCAACTAAAGGCTGGGGGCGTAGTAACTAGAGACTGGGGGTGTAGTAACTAGAGGCTGGGGGTGTAGTAACTAGAGGCTGGGGGTGTAGTAACTAGAGGCTGGGGGTGTAGTAACTAGAGGCTGGGGGCGCAGTAACTAGAGGCTGGGGGCGCAGTAACTAGAGGCTGGGGGCGCAGTAACTAGAGGCATAGTAACTAGAGGCTGAGGGCATAGTAACTAGAGACTGGAGGCATAGTAACTAGAGACTGGGGGCATAGTAACTAGAGGCTGGGGGCATAGTAACTAGAGGCTGAGGGCGTAGTAACTAGAGGCTGAGGGAGTAGCAACTAAAGGCTGGGGGCGTAGTAACTAGAGGCTGGGGGTGTAGTAACTAGAGGCTGGGGGTGTAGTAACTAGAGGCTGGGAGCGTAGTAACTAGAGGCTGAGGGAGTAGCAACTAAAGGCTGGGGGCGTAGTAACTAGAGGCTGGGGGTGTAGTAACTAGAGGCTGGGGGAGTAGTAACTAGAGGCTGGGGGCGTAGTAACTAGAGGCTGGGGGCGTAGTAACTAGAGGCTGGGGCGTAGTAACTAGAGGCTGGGGGCGTAGTAACTAGAGGCTGGGGGCGTAGTAACTAGAGGCTGGGGGCGTAGTAACTAGAGGCTGGGGGCGTAGTAACTAGAGGCTGAGGGCATAGTAACTAGAGGCTGAGGGCGTAGTAACTAAAGGCTGGGGGCGTAGCAACTAGAGGCTGGGGGCGTAGTAACTAGAGGCTGGGGGTGTAGTAACTAGAGGCTGGGGGTGTAGTAACTAGAGGCTGGGGCGCAGTAACTAGAGACTGGGGGCGCAGTAACTAGAGGCATAGTAACTAGAGGCTGAGGGCATAGTAACTAGAGGCTGGAGGCATAGTAACTAGAGACTGGGGGCATAGTAACTAGAGGCTGGGGGCGCAGTAACTAGAGGCTGGGGGCGTAGTAACTAGAGGCTGAGGGAGTAGCAACTAAAGGCTGGGGGCGTAGTAACTAGAGGCTGGGGGTGTAGTAACTAGAGGCTGGGAGCGTAGTAACTAGAGGCTGAGGGAGTAGCAACTAAAGACTGGGGGCGTAGTAACTAGAGGCTGGGGGTGTAGTAACTAGAGGCTGGGGGTGTAGTAACTAGAGGCTGGGGGCGTAGTAACTAGAGGCTGAGGGCGTAGTAACTAGAGGCTGGGGGCATAGTAACTAGAGGCTGGGGGCATATTAACTAGAGGCTGAGGGAGTAGCAACTAAAGGCTGGGGGCGTAGTAACTAAAGGCTGGGTCGTAGTAACTAGAGGCTGGGGGCGTAGTAACTAGAGGCTGGGGGCGTAGTAACTAGAGGCTGGGGGTGTAGTAACTAGAGCCTGGGGGCGTAGTAACTAGAGGCTGGGGGCGTAGTAACTGGAGGCTGGGGGCGTAGTAACTAGAGGCTGGGGGCATAGTAACTAGAGGCTGAGGGCATAGTAACTAGAGGCTGAGGGCATAGTAACTAAAGGCTGGTGGCATAGTAACTAGAGGCTGGGGGCATAGTAACTAGAGGCTGGGGGCATAGTAACTAAAGGCTGGTGGCATAGTAACTAGAGGCTGGAGGCATAGTAACTAGAGGCTGGGGGCATAGTAACTAAAGTCTGGGGGCATAGTGACTAAAGGCTGGGGGTGTAGTAACTAGAGGCTGGGGGCGTAGTAACTAGAGGCTGAGGGCGTAGTAACTAGAGGCTGAGGGCATAGTAACTAAAGGCTGGTGGCATAGTAACTAGAGGCTGGGGGCATAGTAACTAGAGGCTGGGGGCATAGTAACTAGAGGCTGGGGGCATAGTAACTAAAGGCTGGGGGCATAGTAACTAAAGGCTGGGGGCATAGTAACTAAAGGCTGGGGGCATAGTAACTAAAGGCTGGGGGCGTAGCAACTAAAGGCGGGGGGCGTAGTAACTAAAGGCTGGGGGCGTAGTAACTAGAGCCTGGGGGCATAGTAACTAGAGGCTGGGGGCATAGTAACTAAAGGCTTTGGGCATAGCAACTAGAGGCTGGGGGCATAGCAACTAGAGGCTGAGGGCATAGCAACTAGAGGCTGAGGGCATAGTAACTAAAAGCTGGGTGGCAGTAACTAGAGGCTAGGGGTGTAGTAACTAGAGGCTGAAGGCATAGTAACTAGAGGCTGAGGGCATAGTAACTAGAGGCTGGGGGCATAGTAACTAGAGGCCTTAGGGCATAGCAACTAGAGGCCGAGGGCATAGCAACTAAAGGCTGGGGGCGCAGTAACTAGAGGCTGGGGGCATAATAACTAAATCCTGGGGGCATAGTAGTGGTAAATGAGCCAACACAGAGACAGTTACTACTGAGGCTAGTAACTAGAGGCTGCAGGCGTAGTAACTAGAGGCTAGGGGGCATAGTAACTAGAGGCTATTGAGCACACAGCCATGCAATCTCCATGGGAAACATTGGCAGTAGAATGGTAGAATAGAATGGCCTTACTGAATGGCCTTACTGATTGATAGTCAGTGACTATCAATGTGGCACCATCATAGGATGCCACCTTTCCAACAAGTCAACTAGAGCTGCCCCGGTTAAATGTAAGTGATGTTATTGTGAAGTGGAAACGTCTAGTAGCAACAACGACTCAGCCGTGAAGTGGAAGGCCACACAAGCTCACAGAACGGGACCGCCGAGTGCTGAAGCACGTAGAGCGTAAAAATCGTCTGTCCTCTGTTGCAACACTCACTACCGAGTTCCAAACGGCATCTGGAAGCAACAAATAACTATTAGTCGGGAGCTTCATCAAATGGGTTTCCGTGGCCGAGCAGCCGCAATGACTGCAATGACAACCTTTGCTGGAGGATGTAAAGCTCGCCGCCATTGGACTCTGGAGCAGTGGAAACGCATTCTCTGTGATGAAACATGATTCTCCATCTGACAGTCGGACTAACAAATCTGGGATTGGCGGATGCCAGGAGAACTCTACCTGCTCCAATGTATAGTGCCCACTGTAAAGTTTGGTGGAGGAGGAATAATGGTCTGGGCTGTTTTCATGGTTCGGGCCCCTTAGTTCCAGTGAAGGGAAATCTTAATGCAAACAATAAACAATAACATTCTAGATGATTCTATGCTACCATCTTTGTGGCAACAGTTTGGGGAAGGCCCTTTCCTGTTTCAGCATAACAATGCCCCTGTGCACAACGCAAGGTCCATCCAGAAATGGTTTGTCGAGATCGGTGTGGAAAAACATTTGACTGGCCTGACCTCAACCCCATCGAACACCTTTGGGTTGAATTGGAACGCTGACTGTGGAAAGCAAGTGGAGGCTGTTACAATAGCAAAGGGGGACCAACTCCATATTAATGCCCATGATTTTGGAATGAGATGTTGGACAAGCAGGTGTCCACATCCTGTTGGTCATGTAGTCTAGAGCCTGGACCAATCAAATCAATTTCAGTCAGGACTCTGTGCAGGCCAGTCAAATGTTTTTCCACACCGATCTCGACATACCATTTCTGGATGGACCTTGCGTTGTGCACAGGGGCATTGTTGTGCTGAAACAGGAAAGGGCCTTCCCCAAACTGTTGCCACAAATCTGCCGTTCCCTGTAGTCATCAGTGTGTTAATTTTTTTATCGTTGGGGCAGCAGGGTAGCCTAGTGGTTAGAGCGTTGGACTAGTAAAAGGTTGCAAGTTCAAACCCCCGAGCTGACAAGGTACAAATCTGCCGTTCTGCCCCTGAACAGGCAGTTAACCCACTGTTCCTAGGCCGTCATTGAAAATAAGAATTTGTTCTTTAATGGTCTTGCCTAGTTAAATAAAGGTTAAATAAAAAAAATCAAACAGTGGGCTTAAAACATCAGACAAGCTCAGTGCATATAGTTGATTTGATTAAAACACATAGGATGTGTCTATATGGAAAAATAACATATTTTAACATTTTGACCAATGGATTAGTTGAAATAACAGACTCTTGGTCGACAAAGATAGATTTTTTTGTCGGGGACAGCCCTAATTGAATTAGTACCTTTTCGTTGGCACGACTGGCTAAGACATTGTTAATAAAGCATAAGTAGTTGGAGCCCAGTGAGAGAGTATGAAGGAAGTTGTAGTGTTTCATCAGCTCCTACCTGCTCTGCGGATGGGGAACTTTTTCTGGTCCTTAACGAAGATGAACTGGACAACCTCAGCTGTCTAGGGAAAGAGATAGATATGAGAGAGAGAGATATGAGAGAGAGAGATATGAGAGATATATGAGAGAGAAATATGAGAGAGAGATGTGAGAGATATGAGAGATAGTGTGTGTGTGTGTGTATTACCTTCAGGTCGACCTGAGCAGGTGTCAGTCTGTCCAGACCCTTCTGTACCTGCGACGTACTGGGCTGGGTGAAGGACGGGTCATCCTCATCATCACCTAGCACCGCCTCCCAACGCTGGGACTAACAGAGACAAAGACACCAGCATCATCATCATCATCAGAAAGGGATGGGTTTTCTAGAGATGCTGGAGAGGGGGGGGGGGGGGGGGTGATGTAGGTATAGAGAGATGAAGTAGGTGTGTTGTTAGTTACCCGAACTCCTTTGTTCTGGGAGCTCTGTGTGTTGGATGCTCTCTTTCTCTGAGACATCACGGCTCTGACTGGGGGGGGACAATATCAACAACACAAGTGTAGCCCCTTCACCTTTCAACTACCGTTAGCTATTATCGTTCTGGCTGGCGTAACGTTAGCTAGCTAGCTAGTGATGGACACACCAAAGCCAGCAAGCTAGCTACCGAAGCAAACTGGGCAACATTAATGTAAAATAATGTATCAAAAGCAATCTAAAATGTATTTAAGCCGAGAAAAGTATTAATGCTAGTAACGTTAAGTAGCTATTCACTCACAAAAAGGCTGTTTAGAAACTTCTTCCGCTTCTCAAACTCCCGCTTGTCGAGACGCGTGTTGATGACGTACAATTTTCATATTTTTCTTCTTCAAAGATTCATTAAACTAAGATAGACCACAGCCTCTCGTTTCAATGGAAAATGAGTCATAGTGGGCAGAGCCAAGCACGCGCTAGCGAGATCCTATTGGCACGTTTCATCTGCATATTTTCGTTAGGAAACGCCTACTCAATGCAGTGCGCCTTTGCACTCCTTCTACAAAACTTAGTCCACTCTGTTCATAACATATTTTAGTTTTGGGAATAGAAAACTGTATTGAAATCAAATGTTTAATCGATGAGAAAATGTGCAAAATTTCGGCCAAAATCCATTTCGTTTCATCTTCTCCCAATACCGGCCAGTGGGCTTCCTCTCACTTCCATATTTGGTAGTGAGTGGAAACGCCAAGCGGATGCTTCACGTTTATACATCCTGGTGAAATCTGTCTCATTGTTCTATCTGTGCTTCTTCTGTGGGTTTTATGGCAGACTACAACCCACAAAGGTGTATTGCCGCCACCAAATGGACAAGTTGAAAAAACAATTAAAAAGAAAATCAATACCTGATAGGGAAAACTAACTTATTTAATTCACCCAAATGAAAATTGTACATTGACATAACCAAAACTCCCACTTATTCCTTCCTTCAAATCTCCCTTCTCAGACTCTAGGGCCTGAGAGAGTGGTACAGCTTGTGACAATACTCCATGCAAGTCCTCCGCAGAGAAATATTTCAGCCGCTTCCACAATTATATCTATTTTCCTGGACCTCCTTTCCACTTTGGCAGTGCCGAGTGGTGCAGCGGTCTAAGGCACTGCATCTCAATGCACTACAGTAGCTGGTTCAGTTAAGAACAAATTCTTATTTACAATGACGACCTACACCGGCCAAACCCGGACAATGCTGGGCCAATTGTGCGCCGCCCTATGGGACTCCCAATCACGACCGGTTGTGATACAGCCTGGAGAACATTACCAACCTCTACGCTCTGTATTTCCCACTGGCTGCCCCACCACCATAGAAAGCCCAGAGCTGGGCTGAAACACCTGCACTTTGGAGCTGCCTGACTCCAGAAAGCAAAAAAAGAGACCAAGTTTGTATGGAGGCTTTATTAGCTCAGTTATTTTTTTGCTTACATTGTTGCAAACTGATATGTGACACGTATTAATGCCAAAATAACATGCAAAACAGGCACCAAAAATATTGTTGAGCTGGAGCCCCACCTGCCCTGAACGACAGGTCGCCACTGGCATCCTGCACTATGTTCCCTCCCACAGTCACCGTCATCATGTTCCCCTCCACACTTGGTACATCTTTTCTTTACACTGAGCAGCTACATGTCCCATTCTATGGCATCGAAAACACTGCAGTGCATATGGGACAAATGATCTAACATTGAAACTAAGGAATCCTATCTGTACTTTTCCAAGCAAAACCTTCTCAAACCTCAGCAGCACTGATAGGCTTTCACTACTTTTACCCTCTTTCCGACTGATCAAACGTTTGGCCTCAAATCACTCTGCCTCCCTTCAACCTAGCAAAATCACCAGGGACATGGCTTTTTAAATTCTTCCCATTAAGCTTTTCCATTTTCAGAATATACCTTTGCTGAGCCTGGCTACCACAAAATACAGTATTAACAATCTACCATTTCCAATGAACCGGGCTAATTTGACTTCACCTACTGTATCTCTTTCTCTACAGCATTGGTTAGTCGGATAGGGTGTAAATGAGGCCCTGCGGTCTCAAACACTATCACCACTTTCCACTCCAACACATCACTACTCCTGCTTTCTACCTTGGCCCTCTGTAAGCGTTTTTTTAGGAGATGCTCCACTGCTTTCTGTATCAGGATCTCTCTTCTTCCTGTCTTTACACTACCGACCATTCCGGTCTTTGACCCTCATCCTCCCGCTCCATACCATCACAACTGTTCACATTCCAGCACAGCTGTTGCTTCTAAAATATTTTCGACTGTTAGACGTCCAAAAGTGTCACACCCATTCACCCGGTTAGGACCCAGTTAGGACTCCGCACTCGGAATTAAAAGTAATTCAAACAAAAGTCTAACTTGCGCGCCACAACACTTCTGGTCCCAGTAGAGGTTCCTGGAGAGAGCGTGCTGTTTCTAATGCGACGTTCAAAACAGCTGGGCACGCGGAACTCAGAAATATCTGACCTCCAACCTCAGTGCGTTTGAGGCATTTGACAACTCGGACAAAAAACGGGCTCAGAATTTTTTTGAACGGTCATCAAACTCGGAAGTCGGAACCTCGGGCCTTTTTCTAAATGTCCGACCTCAAGATTACTGATGGCATGATTTAACCTACTTTTGTTACTCGAGTTCCCAGATGTCCTGAAAGCACCAAAAGTGCGGTAGCAAAGACAGTACAGTTTAGAAACTCTATAGCGTCGGTTTAATAGCCTCTCACCAGTGCTTAATTTGTAAATTGGGCGGTGCCGGAACAAAAAGTGAGAGCTAGAGAGATTTTAAAATGTTTTATTATAAAGCATTTCATGCAATATCATCGTGTTAGTGTAGCCTACTGGCATAGAACAGTAGAGTAGAGGCACTTGCAGAAGTTGCTCACATGGGTAAGACCAATGGTAGCCTGGGGTCTGGGGAAAAAAAATGCCTTTTATAAATGCATTTCATGCAATTCTACATCATTTTAGATGACTGGAGACTTTACCAGAATTTAAAAAAAATAACTTTCCAAATGATCGACATGCTGCTTTGACACTGTCAAACTGAGATCAATAAAAACGAGATTTTCTTGAATCCATCAATAGCCGAGGTGTGTTGAGACACATATTGTACAATATGAGGGGAAATCATAGTCCTAAAAAAGCTTTCCAGTTTCACTGACCCACTCACCCAATGATGTGCAGCTCACGATGATGGCCAATGCGCATGTGCCTAAAGCTTCTCTTTCTCTCTCTCGTTTTACTTAAACAATGCTTTTCGCTAAATAGACCTATTTGGAAGTTGATAACTTAGTAGCCTACAGACAGATTAGTCTTCTTTTTTTTCAGCAGGATACATTTGCTTTCCAACCTCTGTTTTCCCGCGATAGTATTTGAAATATTGCTAAAGGCCTGTTTTGGCTGCATGCTGTTCACTGACAGATTTTACTGTGCGTTCCCGATTGTAGGCATGTCTTGTGATTGGGTTTACACACAATACACTGATAGGCTATTTTCTTACAAATAAACTATTGATCCTCTGTGGTTAAATTATAGGCCAACTCCTGGTGTAGTTTATGGAATGATTTCATTTCTTTCTGATCAGACAGCAGTAATTCTAGAACTTTGGCAAATGTATTTCAATTGATCATTGGTGCTGCAGCACCCCCAGCACCCTACAATAAGGAAATACATGACGAAGTGCAACGCTCTAGATGAGTTGCCGGCTCATGTCTATCAGAGGAGTGAGAGGGAGATTATAAAGTGAATCTCATTCTAGTTCTGTGAGAGATACTGGTGTGCTTCTCTCTCTCACCACAGCAATGGCCACGTGTTGGTCTTTATAGACTACAATGTTGCGCAAACAGGCTAAGTCCGGGCCAGCCCAACACAAATCTGTTCTTATCAGGCACGTTTTCACATGACCTTTTATAGGGGGCAGGAGAATTATGGACTCAAATTGCTTCTATTCTAATTTTGACATTACAAACAGTGAAAATAATGTAGACATTACAGTGAAAATAATTTTGACATGACAGTGATTTTTTTTTTACATTACAAACAGTGCAAATTATTTTGATATGACAGTGAAACTTATTTTGACAAACAATGAAAATCATTTTGACATTACAAACAGTGAAAATTATTTTGACATTACAAACAGTGAAACTAATTGTTCACGCCACAAGAGGTACAGGATCCTGTGTTCCGGAACGAAACAGTCCAACACAGAGGAAATGGATGCTGTTCCAGCAGGTTTCGGCTCAAATTCAGCCCTGCTTGTATGTCATGACTTGGCTTTTACAGATATGCCAATGAAGATAATTACTTAGATACAAGACTTGGAAGAGAGAGTGGTGCTGAGGCCCAGAGAATGTTGTGTGATGTCAAGAGTAATTTGGACGGGTGGTTTCAGAGTGTTTTGGACACCAGTAACTTTCCAAGTTACTTTAGTAATTGATCTACACCCCCTATTGTGTACATACACCGTAAACTTGTATAACATATGTACATTCATTATTATGAGGATACGCCCATATTCCGAAGTGAATAAAATGTCTCCGACCTGCTGGATCAAAATTTGACCGACCTGCTGGATCAAAATTTGACCGACCTGCTGGATCCAAGTAACACTTGGACAGTGGGAGTGAAGTCAGGAAAATACACACTTTCTTTTATAGAAGGACCTGGGACAGCGAGACGAATTAAAGCAAGCCCCTGTGAAAGTTTCTCACACTCCAATTCTCTACAACTCTCTAGGGACAACCTACGTATTTCAGTTCACTTTCCTAGTTTCTCCAACTCATACACTTCACCTCTCCCTCAAACAGAATTATACACGGAGCAAAAAAAGAAACGTCCTCTCACTGTCAACTGCGTTTATTTTCAGCCAACTTAACATGTGTAAATATTTGTATGAACATAAGATTCAACTGAGACATAAACTGAACAAATTCCACAGACATGTGACTAACAGAGATGGAATAATGTGTCCCTGAACAAAGGGGGGGTCAAAATGAAAAGTAGCAGTCTGTGTCTGGTGTGGCCACCAGCTGCAGTAAGTACTGCAGTGCATCACATGGATTGCACCAGATTTGCCAGTTCTTCCTGTGAGATGTTACGCCACTCTTCCACCAAGGCACCTGCAAGTTCTCAGACATTTCTGGGGGGAATGGCCCTAGCCCTCACCCTCCGATCCAAAAGGTCCCAGACGTGCTCAATGGGATTGAGATCCGGGCTCTTTGCTGGCCATGGCAGAATACTGACATTCCTGTCTTGCATACTGTCCAGCAGTATGGCTGGTGGCATTGTCATGCTGGAGGGTCATGTCAGGATGAGCCTGCAGGAAGGGTACTACATGAGGGAGGAGGATGTCTTCCCTGTAACGCAGAGCGTTGAGATTGCCTGCAATGACAACAAGCTCAGTCCGATGATGCTGTGACACACCGCCTCAGACCATGACAGACCCTCCACCTCCAAATCGATCCTGCTCCAGAGTACAGGCCTCGGTGTAACGCTCATTCCTTCGATGATGAACGCGATTACGACCGTCTCCCCTGGTGAGACAAAACCGTGACTAGTCAGTGAAAAGCCCTTTTTGCCACTCCTGTCTGGTCCAGTGACGGTGGGTTTGTGCCCATAGGCGACGTTGTTGCCGATGATGTCTGGTGAGGACCTGCCTTATAACAGGCCTACAAGCCCTCAGTCCAGCCTCTCTCAGCCTATTACGGACAGTCTGAGCACTGATGGAGGGATTGTGTGTTCCTGGTGTAACTTAGGCAGTTGTTGTTGCCATCCTGTACCTGTCCCGCAGGTGTGATGTTCGGGTGTACCGATCCTGTGCAGGTGTTGCTACACGTGGTCTGCCATTGCGAGGACGATCAGCTGTCCGTCTTGTCTCCCTGTAGCGCTGTCTTAGGCGTCTCACAGTATGGACATTGCAATTTATTGTCCTGGACACATCTGCAGTCCTCATGCCTCCTTGCAGCATGCCTAAGGCACGTTCACGCAGATGAGCAGGGACCCTGGGCATCTTTCTTTTGGTGTTTTTCAGAGTCAGTAGAAAGGCCTTTTTAGTGTCCTAAGTTTTCATAACTGTGACCTTAATTGCCTACCGTCTGTAAGCTGTTAGTGTCTTAACGACCGTTCCACAGGTGCATGTTCACGACGGCACACTCTACAGACGCAACAGAGTGGACCTTTGCGTGGCAGAACAGGCCACACAGAGGCACAGGGATGAAACTCATTCTACGTCACAGCATGAGACATTTGTGCGTGGTAACCAGACCCAGACAGGGCAGTGGGAACTGGGAGCATCCTGTTGACAGGCCAAGAGCATCCTGTTGAAAAGGCCTAGAACATCCTGTTGAAAAGGGCAAGAGCATCAAGTTGACAGGCCAAGAGCATCCTGTTGACAGGCCAAGAGCATCCAGTTGACAGGCCAAGAGCATCCTGTTGACAGGCCAAGAGCATCCAGTTGACAGGCCAAGAGCATCCAGTTGACAGGCCAAGAGCATCCAGTTGACAGGCCAAGAGCATCCTGTTGACAGGCCAAGAGCATCCTGTTGAAAAGGCCAAGCGCATCCTGTTGAAAAGGCCTAGAACATCCTGTTGAAAAGGGCAAGAGCATCAAGTTGACAGGCCAAGAGCATCCTGTTGACAGGCCAAGAGCATCCAGTTGACAGGCCAAGAGCATCCTGTTGACAGGCCAAGAGCATCCAGTTGACAGGCCAAGAGCATCCAGTTGACAGGCCAAGAGCATCCAGTTGACAGGCCAAGAGCATCCTGTTGACAGGCCAAGAGCATCCAGTTGACAGGCCAATAGCATCCAGTTGACAGGCCAATAGCATCCTGTTGAAAAGGCCAAGGACATCCTGTTGAAAAGGCCAAGAACATCCTGTTGAAAAGGGCAAGAACATCCTGTTGAAAAGGGCAAGAGCATCCTGTTGACAGGCAAGAGCATCCTGTTGACAGGCAAGAGCATCCAGTTGACAGGCCAAGAGCATCCAGTTGACAGGCCAAGAGCATCCTGTTGACAGGCCAAGAGCATCCAGTTGACAGGCCAATAGCATCCAGTTGACAGGCCAATAGCATCCTGTTGAAAAGGCCAAGGACATCCTGTTGAAAAGGCCAAGAACATCCTGTTGAAAAGGGCAAGAACATCCTGTTGAAAAGGACAAGAGCATCCTGTTGACAGGCCAGGGGCATCCTATTGATATAATTGAAGAATTTGAAATATAAAATATATTTTGATTTGTTTAACACTGATTCCTACATGATTCCATGTGTTATTTCATAGTGTTTATGTCTTCACTACTATTCTACAATGTAGAAAACACAGTAAAAATAAAGAAAAACCCTTGAATGAGTAGGTGTGTCCAAACCTTTGACTGGTCCTGTAGCTATAGTTTGTTTTATGGCTTGCAACACACAGATCATGACCCCCACTTTCCTGGGTAACTTCCATAAATGCCCTTTCACTGAACATGGTGACTTGGTTTTGCCTCGTCCCGTTATATATTGCTAATCGGCTGGTTATGAGAGCCGCAAACCTACGCCTGTCAGAGCAGGTGGCTCGGACTTCCAGTCTTTTGAGAACCAAAGGAATAGCCTGCGAACTCAGCTCAACGAACTGGCCTAACTCCTCAGCGCTGAGCACCTCGGCTTTACAGCGCTTGTGATATTGTGCGTTGCGTGCTCCACCGACCAATAAAATAACACTAACCATTTATCATTTCAACTTCAATTGAGTGATGTCAGAGTTGGACATCCCAAGGATCCCAGATAACAAGGACCACTTACTAACTGGGCCCAAACAGAAAGATCAAAAGAACACACTGACAGCGGTAAGTTCATTTTTTTTCCTATAAGAATAAATTTTATTTCAGCACTGGATGTCATTTCCCAACAAACATGACCATTTTACATCATCACGCCTCTCCTTCCTTCCTGTTCCTGTCCTCTGACATCACTTCCTCCACAGCCATAAGAATATAAAAGTCCTCTCCACAACAACATTCTGGTGTTTCCATTTAGCTAACAATGACAAATTATACCAATAATAATCATAACAGCAATAATCATAATAATGAAAGGGAATCCTTTACGGATGTTGTTGTTTAGGGGGGCGTGGCTTACAGTACATGATGTACTCACATTACTGCTAGTTTACATGATGTACTGTAGTATACATGTTAGTTGGTTGAGAAGGTGATGTAGTAGTACAGAGATTTAGACTGACACCTGGATGATGTCATAAAATAATCATGTGACCTGGCCATGTGATCTGGCCATGTGACCTGAATTGACTGGCCATCTCCCTGGCAGCATCCCAAACGACATCCTGTTCCCTTTCTAGAACACTACTCGTGACGAGGACCATAAGAGTCTCAGAAATGAAACATGACTGAAACAGGGTGCCATTTGGAATGTCTCATGGTCTCTTTTCCCTGCGGGGTCATCTTGTCTGGACCAGTCAGTCGGCATAGCTATTCATCCATCCATGTACTGACACATAACAGTCCTACAGCATCCAACACAGTTCTGTTCTACTCATCACAAAACTCCACTCTATAGGGGTAAACCAATCACACGTGCTGTGACGTCATCATAGAATCTCTTGATAGGTCATTGGTTTGGGGCATACCATCATGGCAGGGAAACGGGGGAGGGGGGTGAACTTTGGTTCTCAGGGTGGTAATGTGAGACTTCTAACTCTGTGCAAAGTTCAGCTTCACTTGACGAGTTGACCATTAAATCTTTATAAGGGGGCGGCAGGGGCGGCAGGGTAGCCTAGTGGTTAGAGCGTTGGACTAGTAACCGGAAGGTTGTGAGTTCAAACCCCCGAGCTGACAAGGTACAAATCTGTCGTTCTGCCCCTGAACAGGCAGTTAACCCACTGTTCCCAGGCCGTCATTGAAAATAAGAATTTGTTCTTAACTGACTTGCCTGGTTAAATAAAGGTAAAATAAAAAAAATAAAAAAAAATAAGGGACGATAAACAGAATATACCAACGTAGTGCAGAGACAATGATTATTTTAAAATGTTTTGACGTGCGATACTTAACTTAGTAACAACGGCGAAGTGGTCTTAAAGACGATCGATGGCATAATATTAAATACGGAGAAGGATCATATATTGGTTTCAGTTTACATCTCTATGGTTGGCTAAAGCCTCTCAAAACGAATGCTTTGATAGAAGGGTTAGAAGAGACATTCAAAATAGTAAGAAAAAACACAGTTTAAAGTACAATTGAATAAAACAGTTTGATTTCTTTTTGTTGTTTACTTTTTTCCTTCCAGATTCTGGCTAGTTTACAGAGAAACTGATAATCACTAAGAAAAGTTCATCACGATATAGAATATTAGTGGGGGTGGTTAGGGGCGGGGTCAGAAAACAGCCAATAGAAACGGTCCTAGAGGGAACAGAGAGCACAGAGACATGAGCAAGAGATATGTACTGTGTATATTGGTACTGTGTGGTTGGAGATATGTACTGTGTATATTGGTACTGTGTGGTTGGAGATATGTACTGTGTATATTGATACTGTGTGGTTGGAGATATGTACTGTGTATATTGGTACTGTGTGGTTGAGATATGTACTGTGTATATTGGTACTGTGTGGTTGGAGATATGTACTGTGTATATTGGTACTGTGTGGTGGGAGATATGTACTGTGTATATTGGTACTATGTGGTTGGAGATATGTACTGTGTATATTGATATTGTGTGGTTGGAGATATGTACTGTGTGTGTGTAGGGTACTCTTCATTTGTGTGTGTTGGTGAAAGTGTGTATCAGTGTTTACTTCACGTGCTGCTTTAAGCAGAACTACCAAATGGGGGGGAGAGAACAGATGGGAGGAGAGAGAGAGAGATGGGAGGAGAGAGAGAGAGATGGGAGGAGAGAGAGAGAGAGATGGGAGGAGAGAGAGAGATGGGAGGAGAGAGAGAGAGATGGGAGGAGAGAGAGGGAGAGATGGGAGGAGAGAGAGATGGGGGAGAGAGAGGGAGAGATGGGAGGAGAGAGAGAGATGGGAGGAGAGAGAGATGGGAGGAGAGAGAGAGATGGGAGGAGAGAAAGAGATGGGAGGAGAGAGACATGGGAGGAGAGAGCGAGAGAGAGAGAGAGCGAGAGATGGGAGGAGAGAGAAAGAGTTGGGAGGAGAGAGAAAGAGTTGGGAGGAGAGAGAGAGAGTTGGGAGGAGAGAGCGAGAGTTGGGAGGAGAGAGAGAGAGTTGGGAGGAGAGAGAGAGAGTTGGGAGGAGAGAGAGAGTTGGGAGGAGAGAGAGAGAGAGTTGGGAGGAGAGAGAGAGAGTTGGGAGGAGAGAGCTGGGAGGAGAGAGAGATGGGAGGAGAGAGAAAGAGTTGGGAGGAGAGAGAGAGTTGGGAGGAGAGAGAGAGAGTTGGGAGGAGAGAGAGAGAGTTGGGAGGAGAGAGAGAGAGAGTTGGGAGGAGAGAGAGAGAGAGTTGGGAGGAGAGAGAGATGGGAGGAGAGAGAGATGGGAGGAGAGAGAAAGAGTTGGGAGGAGAGAGAGAGTTGGGAGGAGAGAGAGAGAGTTGGGAGGAGAGAGAGAGAGTTGGGAGGAGAGAGAGAGCGAGAGATGGGAGGAGAGAGAGAGCGAGAGATGGGAGGAGAGAGAGCGAGAGATGGGAGGAGAGAGAGCGAGAGATGGAAGGACAGAGAGCGAGAGATGGAAGGAGAGAGCGAGAGATGGGAGGAGAGAGAGAGCGAGAGATGGAAGGAGAGAGAGAGCGAGAGATGGGAGGAGAGAGAGAGCGAGAGATGGGAGGAGAGAGAGAGCGAGAGATGGGAGGAGAGAGAGAGCGAGAGATGGGAGGAGAGAGAGAGCGAGAGATGGGAGGAGAGAGCGAGAGATGGGAGGAGAGAGCGAGAGATGGGAGGAGAGAGCGAGAGATGGGAGGAGAGAGAGAGAGATGGGAGGAGAGAGAGAGAGATGGGAGGAGAGAGAGAGAGAGAGATGGGAAGAGAGAGAGAGAGATGGGAGGAGAGAGAGAGAGAGAGATGGGAGGAGAGAGAGAGAGAGAGAGATGGGAGGAGAGAGAGAGAGAGAGATGGGAGGAGAGAGAGAGAGAGAGATGGGAGGAGAGAGAGAGAGAGATGGGAGGAGAGAGATGGGAGGAGAGAGAGAGATGGGAGGAGAGAGAGAGATGGGAGGAGAGAGAGAGATGGGAGGAGAGAGCGAGAGATGGGAGGAGAGAGAGAGCGAGAGATGGAAAGAGAGAGAGAGCGAGAGATGGGAGGGGAGAGAGAGCGAGAGATGGGAGGAGAGAGAGAGCGAGAGATGGGAGGAGAGAGAGAGCAAGAGATGGGAGGATAGAGCGAGAGATGGGAGGAGAGAGAGAGAGATGGGAGGAGAGAGAGATGGGAGGAGAGAGAGAGAGAGATGGGAAGAGAGAGAGATGGGAGGAGAGAGAGAGAGAGAGAGATGGGAGGAGAGAGAGAGAGATGGGAGGAGAGAGAGAGTTGGGAGGAGAGAGAGAGAGCGAGAGATTGGAGGAGAGAGAGAGCGAGAGATGGGAGGAGAGAGAGAGATGGGAGGAGAGAGAGAGATGGGAGGAGAGAGAGAGAGAGATGGGTGGAGAGAGAGAGAGATGGGAGGAGAGAGAGATGGGAGGAGAGATGGGAGGAGAGAGAGAGATGGGAGGAGAGAGAGAGAGAGAGAGAGATGGGAGGAGAGAGAGAGATGGGAGGAGAGAGAGAGAGAGAGAGAGATGGGAGGAGAGAGATGGGAGGAGAGAGAGAGAGATGGGAGGAGAGAGAGAGATGGGAGGAGAGAGAGAGAGAGAGAGATGGGAGGAGAGAGAGAGAGATAGGAGGAGAGAGAGAGATGGGTTGAAGAGAGAAGAGGGCATGTTGGTGTACAGAGCGATATTGAGATAAGCATTCAAATCACTGATCAATAAAATCTAATCAAACTAAATCAGACATGGATAACAATGGGACATCGTGTTATTTATGTTATCAAGCTAGTGTCTAACTCAGAGTATGACAATGTGCGCGTGAAAGTATTGTTACGAGTGGAGAGGGCTGTGTGTCAGACTGCAGCTCGGTACAACAGTAGAGAGTTACCAAGTCTCTCTGCTTCACCCACAGACAGAAACTGACGAGGAACAGCAACTTAACATCACTTCAGCACAAACACACAGAGTGCTGTTAACAACTACTGTGTGTATATATGAGTAAGTATCGTTAGGAACGAGTCGACAGGGTCGTGTGTAATTTGGTCAGATAGTGGAGTGACATAAATAGGCTCACCACTCCTCCTGGCTGAAGAGCCATACTCATGACCTGCAGTGGTCCGTTTTATTGTACTACAGTAATGAAAGGTTAAAGGTTAAAGTATTATACTGTATATGTATGTATGAGTCGTAGTCGTCTAGTCATGCTGGGTATTATATGACCAGTTCAACTCTGTCTGCTAGATATCCCTAAAAGATTGTTGTTCCAAATACTTGATGTGGAATTAATCTCGAAACTCTCTATTCACAGTGTCTCCTGACCCCTCCTGTCTCAGCCTCCAGTATTTATGCTGCAGTAGTTTATGTGTCGGGGGGCTAGGGTCAGTTTGTTATATCTGGAGTACTTCTCCTGTCCTATTCGGTGTCCTGTGTGAATCTAAGTGTGCGTTCTCTAATTCTCTCCTTCTCTCTTTCTCTCTCTCGGAGGACCTGAGCCCTAGGACCATGCCCCAGGACTACCTGACATGATGACTCCTTGCTGTCCCCAGTCCACCTGGCTGTGCTGCTGCTCCAGTTTCAACTGTTCTGCCTTATTATTATTCGACCATGCTGATCATTTATGAACATTTGAACATCTTGGCCATGTTCTGTTATAATCTCCACCCGGCACAGCCAGAAGAGGACTGGCCATCCCACATATGCTCTCTCTAATTCTCTCTTTCTTTCTCTCTCTCGGAGGACCTGAGCCCTAGGACCATGCCCCAGGAATACCTGACATGATGACTCCTTGCTGTCCCCAGTCCACCTGACTGTGCTGCTGCTCCAGTTTCAACTATTCTGCCTTATTATTATTCGACCATGCTGGTCATTTATGAACATTTGAACATCTTGACCATGTTTTGTTATAATCTCCACCCGGCACAGCCAGAAGAGGACTGGCCACCCCACATAGCCTGGTTCCTCTCTAGGTTTCTTCCTAGGTTTTGGCCTTTCTAGGGAGTTTTTCCTAGCCACCGTGCTTCTTCACCTGCATTGCTTGCTGTTTGGGGTTTTAGGCTGGGTTTCTGTACAGCACTTTGAGATATCAGCTGATGTACGAAGGGCTATATAAAATAAATTTGATTGATTGATTGATTGAAACAGTCCCACAACACAGTCATGAGCCGCAGAAATCCAAACCCATGTGGGTTGAAGTGCTGTCTCTATTCAAACCCATGTGGGTTGAAGTGCTGTCTCTATCCAAACCCATGTGGGTTGAAGTGCTGTCTCTATCCAAACCCATGTGGGTTGAAGTGCTGTCTCTATTCAAACCCATGTGGGTTGAAGTGCTGTCTCTATCCAAACCCATGTGGGTTGAAGTGCTGTCTCTATCCAAACCCATGTGGGTTGAAGTGCTGTCTCTATCCAAACCCATGTGGGTTGAAGTGCTGTCTCTATCCAAACCTATGTGGGTTGAAGTGCTGTCTCTATTCAGATGTTACGGTTGTTCTGGCAACTGTGCGCTCTCCGGGGGTTATTTCCATTCTACTACGGTAGTTTGGCCTGCAATTGGACTACTTAGCAGCCAGACCTTTTCTGTTTGTGTCAACTACAGCCCTGTAGAGGTTAGTCCAACACGGTTACTATTGTCTGACAGCCCTGTAGAGGTTAGTCCCTGCTATCTCTCTGTAGTCTCCTACTAACATTAAAACTAATTCCTCTCTGCTATCTCTCTGTAGTCTCCTACTAACATTAAAACTGATTCCTCTCTTCTATCTCTCTGTAGTCTCCTACTAACATTAAAACTGATTCCTCTCTTCTATCTCTCTGTAGTCTCCTACTAACATTAAAACTGATTCCTCTCTGCTATCTCTGTAGTCTCCTACTAACATTAAAACTGATTCCTCTCTTCTATCTCTCTGTAGTCTCCTACTAACATTACAACTGATTCCTCTCTTCTATCTCTCTGTAGTCTCCTACTAACATTAAAACTGATTCCTCTCTGCTATCTCTCTGTAGTCTCCTACTAACATTAAAACTAATTCCTCTCTGCTATCTCTCTGTAGTCTCCTACTAACATTAAAACTGATTCCTCTCTTCTTTCTCTCTGTAGTCTCCTACTAACATTAAAACTGATTCCTCTCTGCTATCTCTCTGTAGTCTCCTACTAACATTAAAACTGATTCCTCTCTGCTATCTCTCTGTAGTCTCCTAACATTAAAACTGATTCCTCTCTGCTATCTCTCTGTAGTCTCCTACTAACATTAAAACTGATTCCTCTCTGCTATCTCTCTGTAGTCTCCTACTAACATTAAAACTGATTCCTCTCTGCTATCTCTCTGTAGTCTCCTAACATTAAAACTGATTCCTCTCTGCTATCTCTCTGTAGTCTCCTACTAACATTAAAACTGATTCCTCTCTGCTATCTCTCTGTAGTCTTCTACTAACATTAAAACAAGTCAATACTCAGAGCAGACCTATTAAAATGATACTTTATCCTCTACTATAATGATGACAACATAAAGAGTTTAACATTAAAACTATTTAGGATCTTTAGATTGTGGGCGGAACATGCAAGTGTTCTCACCTTAAACCCCTGCTGATTGGCTAAGTGGTTTGGGGGAAGTGCTTCCTGTTAGATAAAGAGCTTAGAAGGCTGGGCTATCGCAGTGGAAACTGCTAACCAATCACCAGGCGGTGCTACCAGGCCTGTCCTGATTGGCCAGCCAGCTGACAAGGCTAGTGTGGGTCTATGCTTTGGGACTTCATCAGGTCTTGTCTCTAAAGGCACTGCTTCTGATGCACTACGCAGGGAATGCCATTTCAGATGCAGCCTTGGGTTCATTTAGACAAGGTGCCAGTCAGAAGAGGAGCTTGGTAGCGTCAGCACTCTGACCTTTAAGCCCTGACCCTCCCGTCCTCTGACGTGGCACCATACTTGGCCCATAGAGAATGATAGAGGCCTCTACTGGCCAACAGGCCGTATTAGCCTGGGCAGCGCCATTGAGCGCTTCCACCATTCTAATGTAGTCGACTGTGTGGGCCTCCCAACTTCATTGGCTGATCCCTCCTAGTGACCCTGTTGAAGTCATGTCAAACTGGGAGGGATTAGCTAACTGTGAAGAAAATAGACTACTTTAAAATGAAGCTAGGCTCTATAGAGCTGCCCATACTGTCATAGATGCAATAACGGTACAGATACAAAGATGTCCTCCATCTCTGATCGCGTGAATGTTTTGACCTGCTAGAGGATTCCTTTTAAAACTAAACGTGCTTCTTCTGAAGACCACGCCGTTCTAGGGCTGCACCATATTGTCTCTGATCGCGTGAATGTTTTGACCTGCTAGAGGATTCCTTTTAAAACTAAACGTGCTTCTTCTGAAGACCACGCCGTTCTAGGGCTGCATCATATTGTCTCTGATCGCGTGAATGTTTTGACCTGCTAGAGGATTCCTTTTAAAACTAAACGTGCTTCTTCTGAAGACCACGCCGTTCTAGGGCTGCACCATATTGCCACATTTTATTTACTTTGAACAAATATTACAATTTGACTTGTGATCGATCAAAACACAGTTGGAATCAGAGAAATATAATGATTTATATTAAGAAGCTAAGTGGAAAGCAGCACCATTCTTGTTTGGAACAATGTGCCGACTGCATTTGACCTAACAGAACAGCATGGAAGCTTCTAGTGAATCTAACAGAAGAGGAACTGTGCTGCTTGAGTTGTAGGAATCAGCCGCAAGAGGAGAGGGACGACAGAGTCGACTATAATAACGGACCGTACACACGGCTGAGTGGGGTTGCAAAATATTGCGATATGGATATTGCACATGTCAATATTGCAGTTTGGATGAATTGTGCAGCCCTACTCTGATCACATTCAAACAGGTCTCGTTTGCAGAACACAAAGGCCATGTTAAAATAGACCTTGAGGTCAATGATCAAAGTGATTTCCTAGGTCGCAAGGGAACTCTCTCAGACCAACTGTCTAGGGGTCTGGTCAATAATAATCAATATTAAATCAATGAATCCAACATTAGTGCTCTCTGTTGGGATATACAATCAGAGCATCGGGGATATAATCTAATATAGGGGTAAGAGCTTCCATACGTTGGAGCGTCAGGTTACATTACATCTGTGGTCAGGGGGTCTAAATACAGCTGGGCTAGGCTAACTTAGCATGATAACATATTAGGGCAAGTGCTAATGTTATTCAAGGTGTGGGCTACGTTAGCATGCTAATGCATTAGCGGTGCGGCGGTGCAAATGCTACTGAAGGGTTATAGCAATGCAAACACGCTCTCTGGGTGGTTAGTGGCGCGGCTAACACTAATAAATCATTGTTGGTGGTAAACTGGGCTTATTTAGCACACAAACACTGCACTCATTCGTTCGTCATCCTCCTCTTTCGCTATTCCTCCTCTGACACTTCTAGAGTCCAACACTCCTGGAACTCTGAGCTCACCATGAGGTCCCTATGGCAACAACCGACACACCCGGCAACCAAACCCAGGCATCTAGCCAACAGTGTGTGGTAGTGTCGATGTTAGTGTATCTAAACACACTACTAAACACCGCAGTTCAAGTCTAACCGCAAGGATCCCGGTAGGAATATTAACAGTAGGGAGGGACCATCAGAACATCATGAGACAGTGGGCTGGGGTTACTATAGCGACGGGCCATGGGGGCGGTGCTTTAGGTAGGCAGGGGCTTACATACATACGGACTCATGGAGAAAAACCTCTGATCGTTAAGATAAAATAAAACTACATGACAAAATCAAGGGGCAGTGAAACACAGACAGCTTTTTCAGAACACCCTGGTGCATTCTGGGAAAGCCTCGTCACGCCTCCTTCGGAACGTCTGAAGGACAGTCGTCAAGGCAACAGGGGGCCTCCTCTGTTTGGTTGTCTCTGCTTGCTAAGGCACACGGGATTGGATGGGCCAGTGGGGGCAGATCCAGAGGCTGGCCAATAGTGGAGGCTGCAGGGCTGCCATTCAGCTGCTGGGTCACGGCCCCTGAGTTAGGCTCCTCCTCCTCAGGCTTGGTGGGGCTGGTGGAGGAGGGGGAATGTGTCTGGGGGAGGAGAGGAGAGAGAGTTCATGTTTACTTAGAGTTAGTTAGTTAGCTACAGCTACCTCTCTTTAGTAAAGAGCCTTCTTTACATATGGTTATACCAGAACTGTGATTTGGTTGGTAATGTCATTATTTTATATTTAAATTGTTAGTAAAGCCACAATCAATCTCATTAAATCATTGTTGAAAACAGTATTAGGCCTAGTTCACTATTTAATCTAGTCTACAAAACTGGTAGGCCTATGTTTGTCTTGTCAAAAATAATCAGATAATATTTATATTAGCCTACCTTCAAATATATATATAAAGTGTAGGCTATTATTGTTTTATGTTATTATCTGGACATTATTCCATCAGGTTACATTCCGTTTCCACTAGTTACCACAGTCACAAAGTCGTTGCTAAATCAAATCAAACTTTATTTGTCACATGCGGCGAATACAACCAGAGTAGACTTTACCGTGAAATGCTTACTTACAAGCCCTTAACCAACAGTGCAGTTCAAGAAGAGTTGAGAAAATATTTACCAATTTAACTAAAGTAAAAAAATAATAAAATGTAACAAAATAACAATAACGAGATTATTTACAGGGTCAATGTGCGGGGGTACAGGTTAGTCGAGGTCATTTGTACATGTAGGTAGGGATGAAGTGACTATCCATAGATAATTGCCAGGTCGCAATTGTAAATGAGAACTTGTTCTCAACTTGCCTACCTGGTTAAATAAAGGTGAAAAAAAATAATATTAACAGCGAGTAGCAGCAGTGTACAAAACAAAATGGGAAGGAGGGGTCAATGTAAATAGTCTGGTGGCCATCTGATTACTTGTTCAGCAGTCTTATGGCTTGGGGGTAGAAGCTATCAAGGAGACTTTTGGTCCTAGACTTGGCGCTCCGGTACTGCTTACCGTGCGATAGTAGAGAGAACAGTCTACGATTTGGGTGACTGGAGTCTCTGACAAATTTTGAGCTTTCCTCTGACACCGCCTATTATACAGGTCCTGGATGGCAGGAAGCTTGGCCCCAGTGATGTACTGGGCTGTACGCACTACCCTCTGATATACAGGTCCTGGATGGCAGGAACCTTGGCCCCAGTGATGTACTGGGCTGTACGCACTACCCTCTGATATACAGGTCCTGGATGGCAGGAAGCTTGGCCCCAGTGATGTACTGGGCCGTACGCACTACCCTCTGTAGTGCCTTACGGTCAGATGCCGAGCAGTTGCCATACCAGGTGGCGATGGAACTGGTCAGGATGCTCTCAATGGTGCAGCTGTAGAACTTTTCAAGGATCTGGGGACCCATGCCAAATCTTTTCAGTCTCCTGAGAGGGGAAAGGTGTTGTCTTGCCCTCTTCACGACTGTCTTGGTGTGTGGACTATGATAGTATGTTGGTGATGTAGACACCAAGGAACTTGAAAAACTCTTGACCAGCTCCACTACAGCCCCGTCAATGTTAGTAGGGGCGTGCTCGGTCCTCCTTTTCCTGTAGTCCACGATCAGCTCCTTTGTCTTGCTCACGTTGAGGGAGAGGTTGTTGTCCTGGCACCACACGGCCAGGTCTCTGACCTCCTCCCTATAGGCTGTATCGTCGTTGTTGTCATCATCAAACTTAATGATGGTGTTTCTACTCGTGCCTGGCCGTGCAGTCATGAGTGAACAACCGCAGAGTGAAGGAAAAGCAGCCAACAAGTGCTCAGCATATGTGGGACTTCCAAGACTGTTGGAAAATAATTCCAGGTGAAGCTGGTTGAGAGAACTCTAAAGTATGCAAATATGTCTTCAAGGCAAAGGGTGGCTACTTTAAAGAATCTCAAATATAAAATATACACTACCATTCAAAAGTTTGGGGTCACTTAGAAAGTTCTTTGTTTCTGGCCATTTTGAGCCTGTAATCGAACCCACAAATGCTGATGCTCCAGATACTCAACTAGTCTAAAGAAGGACAGTTTTATTGCTTCTTTAATCAGAACAACAGTTTTCAGCTGTGCTAACATAATTGCAAAAGGGTTTTCTAATGATCAATTAGCCTTTTAAAATTATAAACTTGGATTAGCTAACACAACGTGCCATTGGAACATAGGAGTGATGGTTGCTGATAATGGGCCTCTGTACGCCTATATACAGTTGAAGTCAGAGATTTATAAAAACCTTAGCCAAATCCATTTAAACTCAGTTTTTCACAAGTCCTGACATTTAATCCTAGTAAAAATTCCCTGTCTTAGGTCAGTTAGGATCACCACTTTATTTTAAGAATGTGAAATGTCAGAATAATAGTAGTTATTTCAGCTTTTATTTCCTTCATCACATTCCCAGAGGGTTAGAAGTTTACATACACTCAATTAGTATTTGGTAGCATCACCTTTAAATTGTTTAACTTGGGTCAAATGTTTCGGATAGCCTTCCACAAGCTTTCCACAATAAGTTGGGTGAATTTTGGCCCATTCCTCCTGACAGAGCTGGTGTAACTGAGTCAGGTTTGTAGGCCTCCTTGCTCACACAAGCTTTTTCAGTTCTACCCACACATTTTCTATAGGATTGAGGTCAGGGCTTTGTGATACAATACAATGACTTTGTTGTCCTTAAGCCATTTTGACACAACCTTGGAAGTATGCTTGGGGTCATTGTCCATTTGGAAGACCCATTTGCGACCAAGCTTTAACTTCCTGACTGATGTCTGGAGATGTTGCTTCAAAATATTCACATCATTTTCCTGCCTCATGATGCCATCTATTTTGTGAAGTGCACCAGTCCCTCCTGCAGCAAAGCACCCCCACAACATGATGCTGCCACCCCCGTGCTTCACGGTTGGGATGGTGTTCTTCGGCTTGCAAGCCTCCCCCTTTTTCCTCCAAGTCTGGCTTTTTTATGGCGGTTTTGGAGCTGTGGCTTCTTCCTTGCTGAGCGGCCTTTCAGGTTATGTCGATATAGGACTCGTTTTACTGTGGATATAGATACTTTTGTACCTGTTTCCTCCAGCATCTTCACAAGTCCTTTGCTGTTGTTCTGGGATTGATTTGCACTTTTCGCACCAAAGTACATTCATCTCTAGGAGACAGAACGCGTCTCCTTCCTGAGCGGTGTGACGGCTGCGTCTCATGGTGTTTATACTTGCGTACCATTGTTTGTACAGATGAACGTGGTACATTCACGCATTTGGAAATAGCTCCAAGGATGAACCAGACTTGTGGAGGTCTACTATTTTTTTCCTGAGGTCTTGGCTGATTTCTTTTGATTTTCCCATGATGTCAAGCAAAGAGGCATTGAGTTTGAAGGTAGGCCTTGAAATACATCCACAGGTACACCTCTAATTGACTCAAATTATGTCAATTAGCCTATCAGAAGCTTCTAAAGCCATGACATAATTTTCTGGAATTTTCCAAGCTGTTTAAAGACACAGTCAACTTAGTGTATGTAAACTTCTGACCCACTGGAATTGTGATATCGTGAATTATAAGTGAAATAATCTGTCTAAACAATTGTTAGAAAAATTACTTGTGTCATGCACACAGTAGATGTCCTAACCGACTTGGCAAAACTATAATTTGTTAACAAGAAATGTGTGGAGTGGTTGAAAAACTAATTTTAATGACTCCAACCTAAGGGTATGTAAACTTCAGACTTCAACTGTAGATATTCCATTAAAAATCAGCCGTTTCCAGCTATAATAGTCATTAACAACATTAACAATGTCGACACTGTATTTCTGATCAATTTGATGTTATTTTAATGGACAAAAAAATGTACTTTTCTTTCAAAAACAAGGACATTTCTAAGCGACTCCAAATGTTTGAATGGTATGTATATATACATATGTTTGAATGGTATGTATATATACATATGTTTTAATGGTATGTATATATACATATGTTTTAATGGTATGTGTATATACATATGTTTTAATGGTATGTATATATACATATGTTTGTTACACATATTAAAGGCTTTTTTTGAGGGAAGTACCCTCATACTTCCATTCCCTTTAAAACCCGGTAGCGATTCAGACGAGTCCCGACACTTGGGGGGGTGGTAGAGCAAAACAGTGCCCACCATAGTGTTGGTGAGTCTCCCCTTTCCAGCGCCTATGTTTTTATTCACAAACTGAGATGGAACTCAGGTCTATAGACTCATTCCATGGTTGATCATCAAAGAGTAGGCTATGCCTAGTCTAACAAATCCCATTCAAATGGAAAAAGGGAAATGAAGATTTTGAAACAATACGACACAGAGTATGTGCTGCAAAAGGTCCATTATTATCCCACATTGGAGAGGAGACAAAAACCACGTTAGGACCTAGCTGACATTTTGCTCTGGTCTCTTCTACAAGCTACATTGTTCTCTTGCATTAAGTTAATAGTCTACCTACCGCATATGTACAGACCATTGAGGCGAAGGCCAATAGGGAACAGACCATTTGGTATGTTGCCCTACTGTGTGCTCACTGCACAGCCCTGTTGTGTGCTGCCAGACTCAAATATGCCAAAACATATTTTGTGACATCATGATATCGTCACAGTCAACGATGGCAGTCAAACATCGTCGATAGACGATGCAATCATAAAATGGCCCAACCTTAATGACTTGGCAGTCACCTTAACCTTAATGACTTGGCAGTCACCTTTTTAACTCCTCGTCCTGCTTTCGCTGGGATGTCCTTACCCCTTCTGGAGAGAGGGACAGAGAGCGAGACAGAGACACGGGGAGCGAGAGAAACAGGGGGAGCGAGAGAGAGAGACGAGGAGCGAGAGAGACGAGGAGCGAGAGACGGGGAGCGAGAGAGAGACGGGGAGAGACAGAGAGAGAGCGACGGGGAGAGAGAGAGAGAGACGGGGAGAGAGAGACGGGGAGAGAGAGAGAGAGACGGGGAGAGACAGAGAGAGAGACGGGGAGAGACAGAGACCGGGAGAGACAGAGAGAGAGAGACCGGTAGAGACAGAGAGACGGGGAGAGAGAGAGAGAGAGAGATGGGGAGAGAGAGAGCGAGAGAGAGAGATGGGGAGAGAGAGACGGGGAGAGACGGGGAGAGACAGAGAGAGAGACGGGGAGAGACAGAGAGAGAGAGACCGGGAGAGACAGAGAGAGAGAGACCGGGAGAGACAGAGAGAGAGAGAGACCGGGAGAGACAGAGAGAGAGAGACGGGGAGAGAGAGACGGGGAGAGAGAGAGAGAGAGAGACGGGGAGAGACAGAGAGAGACGGGGAGAGAGAGAGAGACGGGGAGAGACAGAGAGAGCGAGAGAGACGGGGAGAGAGAGAGAGACGGGGAGAGCGAGAGAGACGGGGAGAGCGAGAGAGACGGGGAGAGCAAGAGAGACGGGGAGAGCAAGAGAGACGGGGAGAGCGAGAGAGACGTGGAGAGAGACGGGGAGAGAGAGAGACGTGGAGAGAGACGGGGGGAGAGAGAGACGGGGAGAGCGAGAGAGACGGGGGAGAGAGAGACGGGGAGAGAGAGAGAGAGACGGGGAGAGAGAGAGAGAGAGACGGGGAGAGAGAGAGAGAGAGACGGGGAGAGAGCGAGAGAGAGACGGGGAGAGAGAGAGAGACGGAGAGAGAGAGAGAGAGAGAGAGAGAGACGGGGAGAGAGAGAGCGAGAGACGGGGAGAGAGAGAGACGGGGAGAGAGAGAGAGACGGGGAGAGAGAGAGAGATGGGGAGAGAGAGAGAGACAGGGAGAGAGAGAGAGAGAATGAGAGAGACGGGGAGAGACGGAGAGAGAGAGACGGGGAGAGAGAGAGAGAGAGAGACGGGGAGAGACAGAGAGACGGGGAGAGACAGAGAGAGACGGGGGAGAGAAAGAGACGGGGAGAGAGAGAGAGAGACGGGGAGAGAGAGAGAGAGAGAGACGGGGAGAGAGAGAGAGAGAGACGGGGAGAGAGAGAGAGAGACGGGGAGAGAGAGAGAGAGACGGGGAGAGAGAGAGCGAGAGACGGGGAGAGAGAGAGAGAGAGACGGGGAGAGAGAGAGAGATGGGGAGAGAGAGAGAGACCGGGAGAGACAGAGAGAGAGAGACGGGGAGAGACAGAGAGAGAGAGACGGGGAGAGACGGAGAGAGAGAGACGGGGAGAGAGAGAGAGAGAGAGACGGGGAGAGACAGAGAGAGAGAGACGGGGAGAGAGAGAGAGAGAGAGACGGGGAGAGACAGAGAGAGAGAGACGGGGAGAGACAGAGAGAGAGAGACGGGGAGAGACAGAGAGAGCGAGAGAGACGGGGAGAGAGAGAGAGACGGGGAGAGCGAGAGAGACGGGGAGAGCGAGAGAGACGGGGAGAGCGAGAGAGACGGGGAGAGCGAGAGAGACGGGGAGAGCGAGAGAGACGGGGAGAGCGAGAGAGACGGGGAGAGCGAGAGAGACGGGGAGAGCGAGAGAGACGGGGAAAGCGAGGGAGACGGGGAGAGCGAGAGAGACGGGGAGAGCGAGAGAGACGGGGAGAGCGAGAGAGACGTGGAGAGAGACGGGGAGAGAGAGAGACGTGGAGAGAGACGGGGGGAGAGAGAGACGGGGAGAGCGAGAGAGACGGGGGAGAGAGAGAGAGACGGGGAGAGAGAGAGAGAGACGGGGAGAAAGAGAGAGAGACGGGGAGAGAGAGAGACGGGGAAGGAGAGAGAGAGAGAGACGGGGAGAGTGAGAGAGAGAGACGGAGAGAGAGAGAGAGAGAGACGGGGAGAGAGAGAGCGAGAGACGGGGAGAGAGAGAGAGAGAGAGACGGGGAGAGAGAGAGAGACGGGGAGAGAGAGAGAGACGGGGAGAGAGAGAGAGACGGGGAGAGAGAGAGAGACGGGGAGAGAGAGAGAGAGAGAGAGAGACGGGGAGAGAGAGAGAGAGACGGGGAGAGAGAGAGAGAGAGAGAGAGACGGGGAGAGAGAGACGAGGAGAGAAAGAGAGAGAGAGACGGGGAGAGAGAGAGAGAGACGGGGAGAGAGAGAGAGACGGGGAGAGTGAGAGAGAGACGGGGAGAGAGAGAGAGACGGAGAGAGAGAGAGAGACGGGGAGAGAGAGAGAGACGGGGAGAGAGAAGGACGGGGAGAGAGAAGGACGGGGAGAGAGAAGGACGGGGAGAGAGAAGGACGGGGAGAGAGAAGGACGGGGAGAGAGAAGGACGGGGAGAGAGAAGGACGGGGAGAGAGAAGGACGGGGAGAGAGAAAGATGGGGAGAGAGAAGGACGGGGAGAGAGAAGGACGGGGAGAGAGAAAGACGGGGAGAGAGAGAAAGACGGGGAGAGAGAGACGGGAGAGGGAGAGAGAAGGACGGGGAGAGAGAAGGACGGGGAGAGAGAAGGACGGGGAGAGAGAAGGACGGGGAGAGAGAAGGACGGGGAGAGAGAGAAAGACGGGGAGAGAGAGAGAAAGACGGGGAGAGAGAGAAAGACGGGGAGAGAGAAAGACGGGGAGAGAGAGAAAGACGGGGAGAGAGAAGGACGGGGAGAGAGAAGGACGGGGAGAGAGAAGGACGGGGAGAGAGAAGGACGGGGAGAGAGAGAGAGACGGGGAGAGAGAGAGAGACGGGGAGAGAGAGAGAGACGGGGAGAGAGAGAGAGACGGGGAGAGAGAAAGACGGGGAGAGAAAGAGAGAGAGACGGGGAGAGAGAGAGAGATCAGAATAAAGGTTAAATTATATAGACGGGGAGAGGGAGAGAGAAGGACGGGGAGAGAGAAGGACGGGGAGAGAGAGAGAGACGGGGAGAGAGAGAGAGACGGGGAGAGAGAGAGAGAGATGGGGAGAGAGAAAGACGGGGAGAGAGAAGGACGGGGAGAGAGAAGGACGGGGAGAGAGAGAGAGACGGGGAGAGAGAGAGAGACGGGGAGAGAGAGAGAAGGACGGGGAGAGAGAAGGACGGGGAGAGAGAGAGAAGGACGGGGAGAGAGAGAGAAGGACGGGGAGAGAGAAGGACGGGGAGAGAGAAGGAGGGGGAGAGAGAAGGACGGGGAGAGAGAAGGACGGGGAGAGAGAGAGAGACGGGGAGAGAGAGAGACGGGGAGAGAGAGAGACGGGGAGAGAGAGAGAGACGGGGAGAGAGAGAGAGAGACGGGGAGAGAGAGAGAGAGAGACGGGGAGAGAGAGAGAGAGACGGGGAGAGAGAGAGAGAGAGAGAGACGGGGAGAGAGAGAGAGAGACGGGGAGAGAGAGAGAGAGAGACAGGGAGAGAGAGAGAGACGGGGAGAGAGAGAGAGACGGGGAGAGAGAGAGAGACGGGGAGAGAGCGAGACGGGGAGAGAGAAAGACGGGGAGAGAAAGAGAGAGAGACGGGGAGAGAGAGAGAGATCAGTAAAAGGTTAAATTATATAGACGGGGAGAGGGAGAGAGAAGGACGGGGAGAGAGAAGGACGGGGAGAGAGAGCGAGACGGGGAGAGAGAGAGAGACGGGGAGAGAGAGAGAGACGGGGAGAGAGAAAGAGAGATGGGGAGAGAGAAAGACGGGGAGAGAGAAGGACGGGGAGAGAGAAGGACGGGGAGAGAGAAGGACGGGGAGAGAGAGAGAGACGGGGAGAGAGAGAGAGACGGGGAGAGAGAGAGAGACGGGGAGAGAGAGAGAGACGGGGAGAGAGAGAGAGACGGGGAGAGAGAAAGACGGGGAGAGAAAGAGAGAGAGACGGGGAGAGAGAGAGAGATCAGAATAAAGGTTAAATTATATAGACGGGGAGAGGGAGAGAGAACGACGGGGAGAGAGAAGGACGGGGAGAGAGAGAGAGACAGGGAGAGAGAGAGAGACGGGGAGAGAGAGAGAGAGATGGGGAGAGAGAAAGACGGGGAGAGAGAAGGACGGGGAGAGAGAAGGACGGGGAGAGAGAGAGAGACGGGGAGAGAGAGAGAGACGGGGAGAGAGAGAGAAGGACGGGGAGAGAGAAGGACGGGGAGAGAGAGAGAAGGACGGGGAGAGAGAGAGAAGGACGGGGAGAGAGAGAGAAGGACGGGGAGAGAGAAGGACGGGGAGAGAGAAGGACGGGGAGAGAGAAGGACGGGGAGAGAGAAGGACGGGGAGAGAGAAGGACGGGGAGAGAGAGAGAGACGGGGAGAGAGAGAGACGGGGAGAGAGAGAGAGAGAGACGGGGAGAGAGAGAGAGAGACGGGGAGAGAGAGAGAGAGAGAGACAGGGAGAGAGAGAGAGACGGGGAGAGAGAGAGAGACGGGGAGAGAGAGAGAGACGGGGAGAGAGAGAGAAGGACGGGGAGAGAGAAGGACGGGGAGAGAGAGAGAAGGACGGGGAGAGAGAGAGAAGGACGGGGAGAGAGAGAGAAGGACGGGGAGAGAGAAGGACGGGGAGAGAGAAGGACGGGGAGAGAGAAGGACGGGGAGAGAGAAGGACGGGGAGAGAGAAGGACGGGGAGAGAGAGAGAGACGGGGAGAGAGAGAGACGGGGAGAGAGAGAGAGAGAGACGGGGAGAGAGAGAGAGAGACGGGGAGAGAGAGAGAGAGAGAGACAGGGAGAGAGAGAGAGACGGGGAGAGAGAGAGAGACGGGGAGAGAGAGAGAGACGGGGAGAGAGCGAGACGGGGAGAGAGAAAGACGGGGAGAGAAAGAGAGAGAGACGGGGAGAGAGAGAGAGATCAGTAAAAGGTTAAATTATATAGACGGGGAGAGGGAGAGAGAAGGACGGGGAGAGAGAAGGACGGGGAGAGAGAGCGAGACGGGGAGAGAGAGAGAGACGGGGACAGAGAGAGAGACGGGGAGAGAGAAAGAGAGATGGGGAGAGAGAAAGACGGGGAGAGAGAAGGACGGGGAGAGAGAAGGACGGGGAGAGAGAGAGAAGGACGGGGAGAGAGAGAGAAGGACGGGGAGAGAGAGAGAAGGACGGGGAGAGATAAGGACGGGGAGAGAGAAGGACGGGGAGAGAGAAGGACGGGGAGAGAGAAGGATGGGGAGAGAGAAGGACGGGGAGAGAGAAGGACGGGGAGAGAGAAGGACGGGGAGAGAGAAGGACGGGGAGAGAGAAGGACGGGGAGAGAGAAGGACGGGGAGAGAGAAGGACGGGGAGAGAGAAGGACGGGGAGAGAGAAGGACGGGGAGAGAGAGAGAGAGAGAGAGACGGGGAGAGAGAGAGAGAGAGACGGGGAGAGAGAGAGACAGAGACGGGGAGAGAGAGAGAGAGACGGGGAGAGAGAGAGAGAGACGGGGAGAGAGAGAGAGAGAGACAGGGAGAGAGAGAGAGAGAGACGGGGAGAGAGAGAGAGAGAGACGGGGAGAGAGAGAGAGAGAGAGACGGGGAGAGAGAGAGAGAGAGACGGGGAGAGAGAGAGAGACGGGGAGAGAGAGAGAGAGACGGGGAGAGAGAGAGAGAGACGGGGAGAGAGAGAGAGAGACGGGGAGAGAGAGAGCGAGACGGAGAGAGAGACGGGGAGAGAGAGAGAGAGAGACGGAGAGAGAGAGAGACGGAGAGAGACGGGGAGAGAGAAGGACGGGGAGAGAGAAGGACGGGGAGAGAGAAGGACGGGGAGAGAGAAGGACGGGGAGAGAGAGAGAGAGACGGGGAGAGAGAGAGAGAGACGGGGAGAGAGAGAGAGAGACGGGGAGAGAGAGAGAGAGACGGGGAGAGAGAGAGAGACGGGGAGAGAGAGAGAGACGGGGAGAGAGAGAGAGACGGGGAGAGAGAGACGGGGAGAGAGAGAGAGACGGGGAGAGAGAGAGACGGGGAGAGAGAGAGACGGGGAGAGAGAGAGACGGGGAGAGAGAAAGACGGGGAGAGAGAAAGACGGGGAGAGAGAAAGACGGGGAGAGAGAGAGAGAGACGGGGAGAGAGAGAGAGATCAGTAAAAGGTTAAATTATATAGACGGGGAGAGAGACGGGGAGAGGGAGAGAGAAGGACGGGGAGAGAGAAGGACGGGGAGAGAGAAGGACGGGGAGAGAGAGAAGGACGGGGAGAGAGAGAAGGACGGGGAGAGAGAGAAGGACGGGGAGAGAGAGAGAGACGGGGAGAGAGAGAGAGACGGGGAGAGAGAGAGAGACGGGGAGAGAGAGAGAGACGGGGAGAGAGAGAGATGGGGAGAGAGAAGGACGGAGAGAGAGAAGGGGAGAGAGAGAGATGGGGAGAGAGAAGGACGGGGAGAGAGAAGGACGGGGAGAGAGAAGGACGGGGAGAGAGAAGGACGGGGAGAGAGAAGGACGGGGAGAGAGAAGGACGGGGAGAGAGAAGGACGGGGAGAGAGAAGGACGGGGAGAGAGAAGGACGGGGAGAGAGAAGGACGGGGAGAGAGAAGGACGGGGAGAGAGAAGGACGGGGAGAGAGAAGGACGGGGAGAGAGAAGGACGGGGAGAGAGAAGGGCGGGGAGAGAGAAGGACGGGGAGAGAGAAGGACGGGGAGAGAGAAGGACGGGGAGAGAGAGAGAGACGGGGAGAGAGAGAGACGGGGAGAGAGAGAGAGAGAGACGGGGAGAGAGAGAGAGAGACGGGGAGAGAGAGAGAGAGAGAGACAGGGAGAGAGAGAGAGACGGGGAGAGAGAGAGAGACGGGGAGAGAGAGAGAGACGGGGAGAGAGCGAGACGGGGAGAGAGAAAGACGGGGAGAGAAAGAGAGAGAGACGGGGAGAGAGAGAGAGATCAGTAAAAGGTTAAATTATATAGACGGGGAGAGGGAGAGAGAAGGACGGGGAGAGAGAAGGACGGGGAGAGAGAGCGAGACGGGGAGAGAGAGAGAGACGGGGAAAGAGAGAGAGACGGGGAGAGAGAAAGAGAGATGGGGAGAGAGAAAGACGGGGAGAGAGAAGGACGGGGAGAGAGAAGGACGGGGAGAGAGAGAGAAGGACGGGGAGAGAGAGAGAAGGACGGGGAGAGATAAGGACGGGGAGAGAGAAGGACGGGGAGAGAGAAGGACGGGGAGAGAGAAGGATGGGGAGAGAGAAGGACGGGGAGAGAGAAGGACGGGGAGAGAGAAGGACGGGGAGAGAGAAGGACGGGGAGAGAGAAGGACGGGGAGAGAGAAGGACGGGGAGAGAGAAGGACGGGGAGAGAGAAGGACGGGGAGAGAGAAGGACGGGGAGAGAGAGAGAGAGAGAGAGACGGGGAGAGAGAGAGAGAGAGACGGGGAGAGAGAGAGACAGAGACGGGGAGAGAGAGAGAGAGACGGGGAGAGAGAGAGAGAGACGGGGAGAGAGAGAGAGAGAGACAGGGAGAGAGAGAGAGAGAGACGGGGAGAGAGAGAGAGAGAGACGGGGAGAGAGAGAGAGAGAGAGACGGGGAGAGAGAGAGAGAGAGACGGGGAGAGAGAGAGAGACGGGGAGAGAGAGAGAGAGACGGGGAGAGAGAGAGAGAGACGGGGAGAGAGAGAGAGAGACGGGGAGAGAGAGAGCGAGACGGAGAGAGAGACGGGGAGAGAGAGAGAGAGAGACGGAGAGAGAGAGAGACGGAGAGAGACGGGGAGAGAGAAGGACGGGGAGAGAGAAGGACGGGGAGAGAGAAGGACGGGGAGAGAGAAGGACGGGGAGAGAGAAGGACGGGGAGAGAGAGAGAGAGACGGGGAGAGAGAGAGAGAGACGGGGAGAGAGAGAGAGAGACGGGGAGAGAGAGAGAGAGACGGGGAGAGAGAGAGAGACGGGGAGAGAGAGAGAGACGGGGAGAGAGAGAGAGACGGGGAGAGAGAGACGGGGAGAGAGAGAGAGACGGGGAGAGAGAGAGACGGGGAGAGAGAGAGACGGGGAGAGAGAGAGACGGGGAGAGAGAAAGACGGGGAGAGAGAAAGACGGGGAGAGAGAAAGACGGGGAGAGAGAGAGAGAGACGGGGAGAGAGAGAGAGATCAGTAAAAGGTTAAATTATATATACGGGGAGAGAGACGGGGAGAGGGAGAGAGAAGGACGGGGAGAGAGAAGGACGGGGAGAGAGAAGGACGGGGAGAGAGAGAAGGACGGGGAGAGAGAGAAGGACGGGGAGAGAGAGAAGGACGGGGAGAGAGAGAGAGACGGGGAGAGAGAGAAAGACGGGGAGAGAGAGAGAGACGGGGAGAGAGAGAGAGACGGGGAGAGAGAGAGATGGGGAGAGAGAAGGACGGAGAGAGAGAAGGGGAGAGAGAGAGATGGGGAGAGAGAAGGACGGGGAGAGAGAAGGACGGGGAGAGAGAAGGACGGGGAGAGAGAAGGACGGGGAGAGAGAAGGACGGGGAGAGAGAAGGACGGGGAGAGAGAAGGACGGGGAGAGAGAAGGACGGGGAGAGAGAAGGACGGGGAGAGAGAAGGACGGGGAGAGAGAAGGACGGGGAGAGAGAAGGACGGGGAGAGAGAAGGGCGGGGAGAGAGAAGGACGGGGAGAGAGAAGGACGGGGAGAGAGAAGGACGGGGAGAGAGAGAGAGACGGGGAGAGAGAGAGACGGGGAGAGAGACAGAGAGACGGGGAGAGAGAGAGAGACGGGGAGAGAGAGAGAGACGGGGAGAGAGAGAGATGGGGAGAGAGAAGGACGGGGAGAGAGAAGGACGGGGAGAGAGAAGGACGGGGAGAGAGAAGGACGGGGAGAGAGAAGGACGGGGAGAGAGAAGGACGGGGAGAGAGAAGGACGGGGAGAGAGAAGGACGGGGAGAGAGAAGGACGGGGAGAGAGAAGGACGGGGAGAGAGAAGGACGGGGAGAGAGAAGGACGGGGAGAGAGAGAGAGACGGGGAGAGATAGAGATGGGGAGAGAAAGACGGGGAGCGAGAAAGACGGGGAGAGAGAGAGAGATCAGTAAAAGGTTATATTATATAGACGGGGAGAGAGACGGGGAGAGGGAGAGAGACGGGGAGAGAGACGGGGAGAGGGAGAGAGACGGGGAGAGAGACGGGGAGAGAGACGGGGAGAGAGACGGGGAGAGATCAGTAAAAGGTTATATTATATAGACAGGGAGAGATCAGTAAAAGGTTATATTATATAGACAGGGAGAGATCAGTAAAAGGTTATATTATATAGACAGGGACAGATCAGTAAAAGGTTATATTATATAGACAGGGAGAGATCAGTAAAAGGTTATATTATATAGACAGGGAGAGATCAGTAAAAGGTTATATTATATAGACAGGGAGAGATCAGTAAAAGGTTATATTATTTAGACAGGGAGAGATCAGTAAAAGGTTATATTATATAGACAGGGAGAGATCAGTAAAAGGTTATATTATATAGACAGGGAGAGATCAGTAAAAGGTTATATTATATAGACAGGGAGAGATCAGTAAAAGGTTATATTATATAGACAGGGAGAGATCAGTAAAAGGTTATTTTATATAGACAGGGAGAGATCAGTAAAAGGTTATATTATATAGACAGGGAGAGATCAGTAAAAGGTTATATTATATAGACAGGGAGAGATCAGTAAAAGGTTATATTATATAGACAGGGAGAGATCAGTAAAAGGTTATTTTATATAGACAGGGAGAGATTAGTAAAAGGTTATATTATATAGACAGGGAGAGATCAGTAAAAGGTTATATTATATAGACAGGGAGAGATCAGTAAAAGGTTATATTATATAGACAGGGAGAGATCAGTAAAAGGTTATATTATATAGACAGGGAGAGATCAGTAAAAGGTTATATTATATAAACAGCTTAATTTAAAGAGCAGCCAGAGTCTCACCCTCTCCCTGCTCCGACCGACACCACCTGCATGTTGAGCCCCCCTCTGCCACGCAGTGGTTTGTTCCCGGACCACTGGCCCACCACCATGCCGGCTATCTCCAACTTCCCTCCCTGAGGGGGGATCGACTGCAGACCTGGGGAGACAGACCGGATGAGAATGTTTTTCATAACTGTTGAAAATGGTATAGTTGGAACACCTATCAGCACAATGATGATCTGGGTGTTTCTAATCTGTCAAACAAACACCAAGGCATGTCTATATATGTGTCTGCGTGTCTACTGTGTATGCGTTTGTTAGTTGTTTACCTGGGAAGCCTCTGGGTCGATGCTGGGCTGGGTGGTGGTGAGGATGATGAGGGTGGTGGTGAGGATCATTTGGGTGGTGGTGAGGATGATGAGGGTGGTAGTGGGGGGGCATGTTACCCATGGGCCGGGGGGGGTAGAGGGGGGGTGGGGGGTAGAAGGGGGGAGGGCGGAGGAAGGAAAGAGGGGGGAGAGGGGGAGGAGGACGAGTAAAGTTGATGCCGTCTAGAATGGCCTGACGCATCTTCTCCACACGAGACACCAGCTCCTCCTGAAGGAGAGGACAAGGAGAGAGATATACACGTTGAGACCCTTCAGGATGGAGAGGAGAGAGATACACGTTGAGACCCCCAGGATGGAGAGGAGAGAGAGATATACACGTTGAGACCCCCAGGATGGAGAGAGAGAGATATACACATTGAGACCCCCAGGATGGAGAGGAGAGAGAGAGAGATACACACGTTGAGACCCCCAGGATGGAGAGGAGAGAGATACACGTTGAGACCCCCAGGATGGAGAGGAGAGAGAGAGAGATATACACGTTGAGACCCCCAGGATGGAGAGGAGAGAGAGAGAGATATACACGTTGAGACCCCCAGGATGGAGAGGAGAGAGAGAGAGATACACGTTGAGACCCCCAGGATGGAGAGGAGAGAGATACACGTTGAGACCCCCAGGATGGAGAGGAGAGGAGAGAGAGATATACACATTGAGACCCCCAGGATGGAGAGGAGAGAGAGATATACACGTTGAGACCCCCAGGCTGGAGAGGAGAGAGATACGTTGAGACCCCCAGGATGGAGAGGAGAGAGAGATATACACGTTGAAACTCCCAGGATGGAGAGGAGAGAGAGATATACACATTGAGACCCCCAGGATGGAGAGGAGAGAGAGAGATACACACGTTGAGACCCCCAGGATGGAGAGGAGAGAGAGAGATACACGTTGAGACCCCCAGGATGGAGAGGGGAGAGAGAGAGATACACGTTGAGACCCCCAGGATGGAGAGGAGAGAGAGATATACACGTTGAGACCCCCAGGATGGAGAGGAGAGAGATACACGTTGAGACCCCCAGGATGGAGAGGAGAGATACACGTTGAGACCCCCAGGATGGAGAGGAGAGAGAGATATACACGTTGAGACCCCCAGGATGGAGAGGAGAGAGAGATACACTTTGAGACCCCGAGGATGGAGAGAGAGAGATATACACGTTGAGACCCCCAGGATGGAGAGGAGAGATACACGTTGAGACCCCCAGGATGGAGAGGAGAGATACACGTTGAGACCCACAGGATGGAGAGGAGAGAGATACACATTGAGACCCCCAGGATGGAGAGGAGAGAGATGTATACACGTTGAGACCCCCAGGATGGAGAGGAGAGAGATGTATACACGTTGAGACCCCCAGGATGGAGAGGAGAGAGAGATACACGTTGAGACCCCGAGGATGGAGAGGAGAGAGAGATATACACGTTGAGACCCCCAGGATGGAGAGGAGAGAGATACACGTTGAGACCCCCAGGATGGAGAGGAGAGATATACACGTTGAGACCCCCAGGATGGAGGGGAGAGAGAGATATACACGTTGAGACCCCCAGGATGGAGAGGAGAGAGATATACACGTTGAGACCCCCAGGATGGAGGGGAGAGAGAGATATACACGTTGAGACCCCCAGGATGGAGAGGAGAGAGATATACACGTTGAGACCCCCAGGATGGAGGGGAGAGAGAGATATACATGTTGAGACCCCCAGGATGGAGAGGAGAGAGAGATATACACGTTGAGACCCCCAGGAATTCGCAACTTCCGGCGCCGACAGAGATGGCCGCCTCGCTTCGCGTTACGAGGAAACTATGCAGTATTTTGTTTTTTTACGTGTTATTTCTTACATTGGTACCCCAGGTAATCTTAGGTTTCATTACATACAGTCGGGAGGAACCACTGAATATAAGAGCAACGTCAACTCACCATCACTACGACCAGGAATATGACTATCCCGGAGCGGATCCTGTGTTTTGCCCACCACCCAGGACAATGGAATGGATCCTTGCCGGCGAACCAAAACAACGACGTCGTAAAAGAGGCAAACGAAGCGGTCTTCTGGTCAGGCTCCGGAGACGGGCACATCACACACCGCTCCCAAGCATACTACTCGCCAATGTCCAGTCTCTTGACAACGAGGTTGAAGAAATCCGAGCAAGGGTAGCGTTCCAGAGAGACTGCAACGTTCTTTGTTTCACGGAAACATGGCTCACTCGAGAGACGCTATCGGAGTCAGTACAGCCAGCTGGTTTCTTCACGCATCGCGCCGACAGAAACAAACATCTTTCTGGTAAGAAGAGGGGCGGAGGCGTATGCCTTATGGTTAACAAGACGTGGTGTGGTCACAACAACATACAGGAACTCAAGTCCTTCTGTTCACCTGACTTAGAATTCCTCACAATCAAATGTCGACCGCATTATCTACCAAGAGAATTCTCTTCGATTATAATCACAGCCCCCCAAGCAGACACATTGACGGCCCTGAATGAACTTAATTTGACTCTATGTGAACTGGAAACCACATATCCTGAGGCTGCATTCATTGTAGCTGGGGATTTTAACAAGCTAATCTGAAAACAAGACTCTCAAAATTCTATCAGCATATCGATTGTGCTACCAGGGCTAGTAAAACCCTGGATCATTGTTATTCTAACTTCCGCGACGCATATAAGGCCCTTCCCCGCCCTCCCTTCGGAGAAGCTGACCACGACTACATTTTGTTGCTCCCTGCCTATAGACAGAGACTAAAACAGGAAGCTCCCGCGCTCAGGTCTGTTCAACGCTGGTCCGACCAATCTGATTCCACGCTTCAAAGATTGCTTCGATCACATGGACTGGGATATGTTCCGCATTGCGTCCAACAACAACATTGACGAATACGCTGATTCGGTGAGCGAGTTTATTAGCAAGTGCATTGGCGATGTAGTACCCACAGCAACTATTAAAGCATTCCCAAACCAGAAACCGTGGATTAATTGCAGCATTTGCGCGAAACTGAAAGCGGGAACCACTGCTTTTAATCAGGGCAAGGTGACCGGAAACATGCCTGAGCACAAACAGTGTAGCTATTCCCTCCGCAAGGCAATCAAACAAGCTAAGCGTCAGTATAGAGACAAAGTAGAGTCGCAATTCAACGGCTCAAACACAAGAGGTATGTGGCAGGGTCTACAGTCAATCACGGATTACAAAAAGAAAACCAGCCCCATCGCGGACCAGGATGTCTTGCTCCCAGACAGACTAAACAACTTCTTTGCTCGCTTTGAGGACAATACAGTGCCTCTGACACGGCCAGCTACCAAAACCTGCGGACTCTCCTTCACTGCAGCCGACGTGAGTAAAACATTTAACTTGTTTGCGACAGGGGGCAGCATTTTCACTTTGGATGAATAGCGTACCCAGAGTGAACTGCCTCCTACTCAGTCCCAGATGCTAATATATGCATATTATTATTAGTATTGGATAGAAAACACTCAGTTTCTAGAACTGTTTGAATGAAGTCTGTGAGTATAACAGAACTCATATGGCAGGCAAAAACCTGAGAAAAAATCCAACTGGAAGTGGGAAATCTGAGGTTTGTAGTTTTTGAACTCACCCCTATCGAATACACAGTGGGATATGGGTTATTTTGCACTTCCTAAGGCTTCCACTAGATGTCAACTGTCTTTAGAATGTTGTTTCAGGCTGCTCATGTGAAGGGGGGCCGGATGGGAGCTGTTTGACTAATTGGTCTGCCTACAGCCTCATTCTCAGTCACGCGCTTTCACTTGAGAGTTAGTTCGCGGTCCATTGCTTTTCTACAAACAATGGAATTCTCCGGTTGGAACATTATTGAACTTTTATGATAAAAACATCCTAAAGATTGATTCTATACTTAGTTTGACAAGTTTCTTCGACCTGTAATATAACTTTTTGAACGTTTTGTCCGAATGGACCAGATCGCGCTTTTGGATTTGCCCTAACAAAAGAAGCTATTGGACATAAATTATGGACATTATCAAACAAAACAAGCATTTATTGTGGAACTGCAATTCCTGGGAGTGCATTCTGATGAAGATCATCAAAGGTAAGTGAATATTTATAATGCTATTTATGAATAATGTTGACTACCCAACATGGCGGATATTTTTCTGGCTGGGTGGGCTCTGAGCGCCGTTCTCAGATTATGCTTGTTCCATAAAGTAAAAAAAAAAAACATCTGACACAGCGGTTGCATTAAGGAGAAATTTAGATCAAGTTCCCATGTATAATAGTTTAATTTTCATCAACATTTATAATGAGTATTTCTGTGAATTCATGTGGCTCTCTGCAATATCACGGCATGTTTTGGAACTACTGAACATAACACGCCAATGTAAAACAAGATTTTTCAACATAAATATGAACTTTACCGAACAAAACATACATGTATTGTGTAACATAAAGTCCTATGAGTGTCGTCTGATGAAGATCATCAAAGGTTAGTGATGAATTTTATCTCCATTTGTGCTTTTTGTGACTCCTCTCTTTGGCTGGAAAAATGGCTGGGTTTTTCTGTGAGTTGGTGGTGACCTAACATAATAGTTTGTGGAGCTTTCACTGTAAAGCATTTTTGAAATCAGACACTGTAGCTGGATTAAAGATAATTGTATCTTTAAAATGGTGCCTAATACTTGTATGTTTGAGAAATTTGATTTATGAGATTTCTGTTGATTTGTATTTGGCACCCTGCAATTCCATTGGCTGTTGGCGAGGGGTTCCGCTAGCGGAACGGGGTTCCCGTCTGCAGGCCCAGACAGCATCCCCAGCCGCGTCCACAGAGCATGCGCAGACCAGCTGGCCGGTGTGTTTACGGACATATTCAATCAACCCTTATCCCAGTCTGCAGTTCCCACATGCTTCAAGAGGGCCACCATTGTTCCTGTTCCCAAGAAAGCTAAGGTAACTGAGCTAAACGACTACCGCCCCGTAGCACTCACTTCTGTCATCATGAAGTGCTTAGAGAGACAGGTAGGACTAAACAGGTAGGATTAAACCCTACGCTGCTCACTATACAACAGGTAGGACTAAACCCTACGCTGCTCACTATACAACAGGTAGGACTAAACCCCACGCTGCTCACTATACAACAGGTAGGACTAAACCCTACGCTGCTCACTATACAACAGGTAGGACTAAACCCTACGCTGCTCACTATACAACAGGTAGGACTAAACCCTACGCTGCTCACTATACAACAGGTAGGTCTAATCCTGGATGCTGATTGGTTAAGACCGTGTTCCAGACAGTGTCTATTCCACAAGTTACCCCAGAATAAGGCTATGACACTGAAATGCCTATTTACTCTGTTCCATCTCACAGCGCAATTCACTGTCATCAGCCCAGCCAGGCAATTGATGAACTTGATCTCCACTTAAAAAAAGCATCTAGATATTATCTCCCCTTGCTTATAGCTACAATTTGTTTTTCATAAATGGAGATTTGTATAACTCTTGCAGTCTGTCTATCTGACATTTGCAACACTGTTTCAATATTGAAATTCGATCTCCACTGTTCCATAGTTAAAGGGTCCGTGCTATCCGGGATAATTGGTACATCCCTACACCACTGAAGTTGACATTTAAAATGGTTAAGGTTTGGGTTATGGTTAGAACAAGGGTAAGGACATCCCAAGGATCCCAGATAGCACTGACCATAGTTAATGAACGTTTTAAGCGAGACAGACAGGTTTTTCAGCCAGTCGATATCATGAATCAGCGTGAGAATAATTTTTATGGATACAGTGTTTTTGGAAAGTATTCAGACCGCTTCACTTCTTCCACATTTTGTTACATTGCAGCCTTACTGTAAAATGGCTTTAATAAAAACATGTCCTCATTCTACACACAATACCCCAGAATGACTAAGCAAAAACAGGCATTTTTTTGTGTGCAAATTCATTACAAATAAAAACAGAAACACCTTATTTACATAAGTATTCAGACCCTTTGCTATGAGACTCGAAATTGAACTCAGGTGCATCCTGTTTCCATTGATCATCCTTGAGATGTTTCTACAACTTGATTGGACATGATTTGGAAAGGCACACACCTGTCTATATAAGGTCCCACAGTTGACAGTGCATGTCAGAACAAAAACCAAGCCATGAGGTCGAATGAATTGTCCATAGAGCCCCAAGACAGGATTGTGTCGAGCCACAGATCTGGGGAAGGGTACCAAAAAATGTCTGCAGCATTGAAGGTCCCCAAGAACAGTGACCTTCTTCATTCTTAAATGGAAGAAGTTTGGAACCACCAAGACTTTTCTTAGAGCTGGCCACTCGGCCAAACTGAGCAATCGGAGCAGAAGGGCCTTGGTCAGGGAGGTGACCAAGAACCACATGGTCACTCTGACAGAGCTCCAGAGTTCCTCTGTGGAGATGGGAGAACCTTTCAGAAGGACAACCATCTCTGCAGCACTCCACCAATTAGGACGTTATGGTAGATTGGCCAGACGGAAGCCACTCCTCAGTAAAAGGCACATGACAGCCCGCTGTCACGACTCTCCAACCACGAGAAACAAGATTCTCTAGTCTGATGAAACCAAGATTGAACTCTTTGGCCTGAATGCCAAGCGTCACGTCTGGAGGACGTGGTGGTGGCTGCATCATGCTGTGGGGATGTCTTTCAGCAGCAGGGAATGGGAGACTAGTCAGGATCATGGGAATGATGAACGAAGCAAAGTACATTGAGATCCTTGATGAAAAGCTGCTCCAGAGCAGGACCTTAGACTGGGGCGAAGGTTCACCTTCCAATAGGACAAAGACCCTAAACACACAGCCAAGACAAAGCAGGAGTGGCTTTGGGTCAAGTCTCTGCATGTCTTTGAGTGGCCCTGCCAGAGTCCAGACTTGAACCCGATCGAACATCTCTGGAGACCTGAAAATAGCTGTGCAGCGACGCTCCCCATCCAACCTGACCAAGCTTGAGAGGACCTGCAGAGAGGAATGGGAGAAACTCCCCAAATACAGGTGTGCCAAGCTTGTAGCGTCATACCCAAGAAGACTTGAGGCTGTAATTGCTGCCAAAGGTGCTTCAAAGTACTGAGTAAAGGGTCTGAATAGTTATATAAATGTGATTTCAGTTTTTTATTTTTTTATACGTTTGCAAAAAAATCTAAAAACCTGTTTTTACTTTGTCATTATGGGGTATTGTGTGTAGATTGATGGAGTGGGAATTAATTTTAGAATAAGGCTGTAACGTAACAAATTGTGAAAAAAGTCAAGGGGTCTGAATACTTTCCAAATGCACTGTATAGTGTACACTGTATACACTGCACAAAGAAATGTCCATAGATAAACAGGAACAACTAAATGCAGGCGCTAACTTTGAACGTTAAATGAAATCCCCAGAATACAAAATACATTTGGGCCCATTTACAAAGCTAACAGACTACCATCTACCATGTGCAAAAGCGACCTGTTCCTGGTTTCATGGTGTATTCCTGAGTCTTCCCCTTTAAATTGACATAGAAACGCCCCCTAGTCAACACTTTTAAGTACAAGAATATTAAGTTTTAAAATAGCTAGTGTCAACACTTAAGTACAATAATATTAAGGTTATAATATTGTAGAGCATAATCAAATTAATGTTATTTAAGGCAAAGAAAACAATGTTTTAAGTTTAAGTTAGTAGCACCCTCTTGAATTGCCCCGTTTTACACTGCATTCTAGAGCAGGTAGTGAACGCCCTATACGCCCTATACGTTGCCATGTTTCTGTCCGGCTCCCCGACCTCGAACCGCCGACCCAGAGAGGGGTCACACACACCTACCTACCTGTCCTTCACACATGTCGAACAGGGCCAGTCGGTCTCGGCCGGCGCGGGCCAGTTTGGTCTGGAAGAGTTTCCCGTCGAAGAAGCCCCAGGGGCAGCAGTGTTCCCATGGTAACGGCTGACCACACACGTCATTGACCAACAGAGCAGTGTCCACGCCCGCCATGAAGAGAGACGCCAGCTGAACCCCCCGACTGTCTACCTTCTCTACCTACAGAGATACACACAATAAAATATAGTCACTGAACAAAAATACATGCAACAATTTCAATGATTTTACTGAGTTTACAGTTCGTAAGGAAATCAGTAAAAATACATTCATTAGGCCCTAATCTATGGATTTTACATGACTGGGCAGGGGCACAGCCATGGATCGGCATATGCCCACCCACTGGGAGCCAGGTCCAGCCAATCAGACTGAGTTTTTCCAAACAATTATTTTTTTTATTTCAGCTCATGGGATCAACACTTGTATGTATGAATTCAGTGTGTTAGTTGTTTTGGATATGATTTAGGCCTATATGATCAGCACTACTTTCTAAGAGAACCTTTATCCTGTCTTCTCTTGAGATTAAAGTCATATTTAGATTTACTGCAAGATATGAATTGCCACAATGACATTTGTTCCTCAAATTAGGTATTTTATTGGCTCTGCTCCTTTTGACACTTAGGGTAAGGAAACCAATGTTCTGTGGGTGGGATTGTCAGAGGAGGGGGCAGGATGTTTGTGAGTCAGAGTTGGTAGGGTTTCAGAGCTGTCAATCAATCACTGTGGGTGGGACTTGAGGGAAGGCTGTTTTTCTTTAGCAATGTAGTAAAGTAAAAGTTGTCAAAAAAAAAAAATAGTAGAGTACAGATACCCCCCAAAAAACTACTTAAGTAGTACTTTAAAGTATTATTTTAAAGTACTTGCCAGTGTAGCCTAGTGATGGGTTGTTCATGAATGAAATGCTCTTTTTGAATAGATCTTTTAGGTAAATGGAACCGAATCACATCAGTGAGAAAGACATTCATTTGGCTCCCTAATTAGCATACTAGTAGGCTACTACTGCTTTTTGCCGATTATCTGCACATAAATAATGTATATATTTGACGATGTTGAATCCCAACTGCAGGAACAATAGGTAGTGGAGAGAGAGCCTCACTGTGGTCCAAAATATAATACAATAAATAATGTATACATTTGAAGATGTTAAATCCCAACTGCAGGAACAATAGGTAGTGGAGAGAGAGCCTCACTGTGGTCCAAAATATAATACAATAAATTATGAATACATTTGAAGATGTTGAATCCAACTGCAGGAACAATAGGTAGTGGAGAGAGAGCCTCACTGTGGTCCAAAATATAATACAATAAATAATGTATACATTTCCCCTGATACCCAAAAGCACTTGCTACACCCGCAATAACATCTGCTAAACACGTATGTGACCAATAAAATGTGATTTGATTCGATTTTTATTAGACATTTTGAATGCTTAGCAGGACAGGAACATTGTCTAATTCACCCACTTAAAGAGAAAATCCTTGGTCATCCCTACTGCATCTGATCTGGCGGACTCACTAAACACATGTGACTCACCACCTGGATTCGGTAGCAACATTTGAAATGATGTTTTTACCCTGGATAAAAGTAGAGACTCGGAGCTACAAAATGGTATATCATACACTACAGTTGAGGAACAATGGGAAAGTAATTCTGCTTTGAAAGTTGAACAACTTGTAAACTCCTTTTGCCTTTGAATGTTTGGGTATGTAGTGAAGAGCTCTTCTTTATCTACACCCATTCAGCATTGTTCACACCCTCTTAAGCTTTAGCCCCACCAAACTCGTTTCACTCTTGGAGTGCACTTGATGCTCTGATGATTTGTTTACCTCTGGATAACATGAAAACAGCCTAACCAGCTCTGCTGCCTACAATTACATTATGCTTTTTTTCAGACGTTTACTGACACCGGCCATATTCAACAGGTGTTGTACACACGTCACGTAACATTAGCTAATGAGCCAGCCAGCTAACGTTAGCTAACGAGCCAGCCAGCTAACGTTAGCTAACGAGACAGACAGCTAACGTTAGCTAGTTAAACAACAATAAACACAGTGCCAACAATGCCACAGTGCTGGGAGCTAACCAACCAGGTGCAATGTTAGCTAGCTAACATTAGGCTCTAACTAGAACAGAAAACAGCTCTGGGATACGAATAATACAGTCAGCTAGGGAGCCAGCCAGCTAACGTTAGCTAGCTAGCTAATAGTACACTTTAGCTTGAAATGAAACCACTTTCTGCACAAATTAGAAACGTGTAATATCTGAAAATTTAGCTAGCTACAGCTAGACTATCTTACCTGTATACATCATCATCCATGATGGACACGTCTCCCTGTCAGGATATCACCATTGCGCTTAATTTGAAGATGTAATCCAGATGTAACTTCTCAGATAGAGTTCAGTTTGTCAAATGGGTGTGTTGTCCGGACCTCTGACAGTCTCTATGGGGGTGCCACAGGGTTCAATTCTCGGGCAGACTCTTTTCTCTGTATACATCAATGATGTCGCTGCTGGTGATTCTATGATCCACCTCTATGCAGACAACACCATTCTGTATACATCTGGCCCTTCTTTGGACACTGTGTTAAGCATCTCCAATCCAAAATTACATCTAGAATCGGCTTCCTATTTCGCAACAAAGCCTCCTTCACTCATGCTGCTAAACATACCATCGTAAAACGGACTATCCTACCGATCCTTGACATTCGGCGATGTCATTTACAAAATAGCCTCTAACATTCTACTCAACAAATTGGATGCAGTCTATCACAGTGCCATCTGTTTTGTCACCAAAGCCCGATATACTACGCACCAGTGCGACCTGTACGCTCTCGTTGGCTGGCCCTCGCTTCATACTCGTCGCCAAACCCACTGGCTCCAGGTCATCTATAAGTCTTTGCTAGGTAAAACCCCGCCTTATCTCAGCTCACTGGTCACCATAGCAACACCCACCCATAGCACGCGCTCCAGCAGGTATTTTTCATTGGTCATCCCCAAAGCCAACTCCTCCTCCTTCGGCCGCCTTTTCTTCCAGTTCTCTGTTGCCAACGACTGGAACGAATTGCAAAAATCACTGAAGCTGGAGACTTCTATCTCCCTCACTAGCTTTTAGCACAGCTGTTAGAGCAGCTTACCGATCACTGCACCTGTACATAGCCCATCTGTAAACAGCTCACCCAAATAATTCATCCCCATACTGTTATTTATTTTTGCTCTTTTGCACCCCAATATCTCTACTTTCACATAATCTGCACATCACTCCAGTGTTAATGCTAAATTGTAATTATTTTGCCACTATGGCCTATTTATTGCCTGACCTCCCTTATCTTACCTCATTTGCACACACTGTATATATATTTTTCTATTGTGTTATTGACTGTATGTTTGTTTATGTGTAACTCTGTGCTGTGGTTTTTGTCGCACAGCTTTGCTTTATATTGGCCAGGTCGCAGTTGTAAATGAGAACCTTTTCTCAACTAGCAGGTGAAATAAAGGTGAAATAAAAAATAAGTAAACTCAGTAAAATCTTTGAAATTGTGGCATGTTGCGTTTATATTTTTGTTCAGTATACGACCACATCCTCTCCTATACCAACTCTATCAGATCTAGAAACATTAGAACAGGTGCCGACAGAGATGGCCGCCTCGCTTCGCGTTCCTAGGAAACTATGCAGTTTTTTGTTTTTTTTACGTGTTATTTCTTACATTGGTACCCCAGGTCATCTTAGGTTTCATTACATACAGTCGAGAAGAACTACTGAACATAAGAGCAGCGTCAACTCACCATCAGTACGACCAAGAATATAACTTTCCCGGAGCGGATCCTGTGTTCTGCCTTTCACCCAGGACAACGGAATGGATCCCAGCCGGCGACCCAAAACAACGACGCCGTAAAAGAGGCAAACGACGCAGTCTTCTGGTCAGGCTCCGGAGACGGGCACATCGCGCGCCACTCCCTAGCATACTACTCGCCAATGTCCAGTCTCTTGACAACAAGGTTGATGAAATCCGAGCAAGGGTAGCATTCCATAGGGACATCAGGGACTGTAACGTTCTTTGCTTCACGGAAACATGGCTCACTCGAGAGATGCTTATCGGAGTCGGTGCAGCCAGCTGGTTTCTCCACGCATCGCGCCGACAGAAACAAACATCTTTCTGGTAAGAAGAGGGGCGGGGGCGTATGCTTTATGGTTAACGAGACGTGGTGTGGTCACAACAACATACAGGAACTCAAGTCCTTCTGTTCACCTGATTTAGAATTCCTCACAATCAAATGTCGACCGCATTATCTACCAAGGGAATTCTCTTCGATTATAATCACAGCCGTATATATTCCCCCCCAAGCAGACACATCGATGGCTCTGAACAAACTTTATTTGACTCTTTGCAAACTGGAATCCACACATCCTGAGGCTGCATTCATTGTAGCTGGGATTTTAACAAGGCTAATCTGAAAACAAGACTCCCTAAATTGTATCAGCATATCGATTGCGCAACCAGGGCTGGTAAAACCTTGGATCATTGCTACTCTAACTTCCGCGATGCATATAAGGCCCTTCCCCGCACTCCTTTCGGAAAAGCTGACCACGACTCCATTTTTTTGCTCCCTGCCTACAGACAGAAGCTAAAACAAGAAGCTCCCACGCTCAGGTCTGTTCAAAGCTGGTCTGACCAATCTGATTCCACGCTCCAAGACTGCTTCCATCACGTGGACTGGAATATGTTTCGTATTGCGTCAGACAACAACAATGCTGATTCGGTGAGCGAGTTCATTAGAACGTGCGTTGAAGATGTCGTTCCCATAGCAACGATTAAAACATTCCCAAACCAGAAACCGTGGATTGATGGCAGCATTCGCGTGAAACTGAAAGCGCAAACCACTGCTTTTAATCAGGGCAAGGTGACCGGAAACATGACCGAATACAAACAGTGTAGCTATTCCCTCCGCAAGGCAATCAAACAAGCTAAGCGTCCGTATAGAGACAAAGTAGAGTCGCAATTCAACGGCGCAGACACAAGAGGTATGTGGCAGGGTCTACAGTCAATCACGGATTACAAAAATAAAACCAGCCCAGTCACAGACCAGGATGCCTTGCTCCCAGGCAGACTAAATAACTTTTTTGCCCGCTTTGAGGACAATACAGTGCCACTGACACGGCCCGCAACCAAAACATGCGGACTCTCCTTCACTGCAGCCGAGGTGAGTAAAACATTTAAACGTGTTAACCCTCGCAAGGCTGCAGGCCCAGACGGCATCCCCAGCCGCGCCCTCAGAGCATGCGCAGACCAGCTGGCTGGCGTGTTTACGGACATATTCAATTGATCCCTATCCCAGTATGCAGTTCCCACATGCTTCAAGAGGGCCACCATTGTTCCTGTTCCCAAGAAAGCTAAGGTAACTGAGCTAAACGACTACCGCCCCGTAGCACTCACTTCTGTCATCATGAAGTGCTTTGAGAGACTAGTCAAGGACCATATCACCTCCACCCTACCTGACACCCTAGACCCACTCCAATTTGCTTACCGCCCAAATAGGTCCACAGACGATGCAATCTCAACCACACTGCACACTGCCCTAACCCATCTGGACAAGAGGAATACCTATGTGAGAATGCTGTTCATCGACTATAGCTCAGCATTTAACACCATAGTACCCTCCAAACTCGTCATCAAGCTCGGGACCCTGGGTCTCGACCCCGCCCTGTGCAACTGGGTACTGGACTTCCTGACGGGCCGCCCCCCAGGTGGTGAGGGTAGGTAACAACATCTCCACCCCGCTGATCCTCAACACTGGGGCCCCACAAGGGTGCGTTCTGAGCCCTCTCCTGTACTCCCTGTTCACCCACGACTGCGTGGCCACGCACGCCTCCAACTCAATCATCAAGTTTGCGGACGACACAACAGTGGTAGGCTTGATTACCAACAACGACAAGACGGCCTACAGGGAGGAGGTGAGGGCCCTCGGAGTGTGGTGTCAGGAAAATAACCTCACACTCAACATCAACAAAACTAAGGAGATGATTGTGGACTTCAGGAAACAGCAGAGGGAACACCCCCCTATCCACATCGATGGAACAGTAGTGGAGAGGGTAGTAAGTTTTAAGTTCCTCGGCATACACATCACAGACAAACTGAATTGGTCCACCCACACAGACAGCATCGTGAAGAAGGCGCAGCAGCGCCTCTTCAACCTCAGGAGGCTGAAGAAATTCGGCTTGTCACCAAAAGCACTCACAAACTTCTACAGATGCACAATCGAGAGCATCCTGTCGGGCTGTATCACCGCCTGGTACGGCAACTGCTCCGCCCACAACCGTAAGGCTCTCCAGAGGGTAGTGAGGTCTGCACAACGCATCACCGGGGGCAAACTACCTGCCCTCCAGGACACCTACACCACCCGATGTCACAGGAAGGCCATAAAGATCATCAACGACAACAACCACCCGAGCCACTGCCTGTTCACCCCGCTATCATCCAGAAGGCGAGGTCAGTACAGGTGCATCAAAGCTGGGACCGAGAGACTGAAAAACAGCTTCTATCTCAAGGCCATCAGACTGTTAAACAGCCACCACTAACATTGAGTGGCTGCTGCCAACACACTGACTCAACTCCAGCCACTTTAATAATGGGAATTGATGGGAATTGATGTAAAATATATCACTAGCCACTTTAAACAATGCTACTTATTATAATGTTTACATACCCTACATTATTTATCTCATATGCATACGTATATACTGTACTCTATATCATCTACTGCATCTTTAAGTAATACATGTATCACTAGCCACTTTAAACTATGCCACTTTGTTTACATACTCATATGTATATACTGTACTCAATAACATCTACTGTATCTTGCCTATGCCGCTCTGTACCATCACTCATTCATACATCTTTATGTACATATTCTTTATCCCTTTACACTTGTGTGTATAAGGTAGTAGTTTTGGAATTGTTAGCTAGATTACTCGTTGGTTATTACTGCATTGTTGGAACTAGAAGCACAAGCATTTCGCTACACTCGCATTAACATCTGCTAACCATGTGTATGTGACAAATAAAATTTGATTTGATATCTTCATGTACAGTACCAGTCAAAGGTTTGGACACACCTACTCATTCAAGGTTTTTTCTTTATTTTGACTATTTTCTACATTGTAGAATAATAGTGAAGACATCAAAACTATGAAATAACACACATGGAATCATGTAGTAACCAAAAAAGTGTTAAACAAGTCAAAATATATTTGAGATTCTTCAAAGTAGCCACTCTTTGCCTTGACAGCTTTGCACACACTTGGCATTCTCTCAACCAGATTCACCTGGAATGCTTTTCCAACAGTCTTGAAGAAGTTCCCACATATGCTGAGCACTTGTTGGCTTCTATTCCTTCACTATGCTTCCAACTCATCCCAAACCATCTCAATTGGGTTCAGATCAGGTGATTGTGGAGGCCAGATCATCTGATGCAGCACTCCATCACTCTCCTTGATCAAATAGGCCATACACAGCCTGGAGGTGTGTTTTGGGTCATTGTCCTGTGATAGTCCCACTAAGCGCAAACCAGATGGGATGGTGTATCGCTGCAGAATGCTGTGGTAGCCATGCTGGTTAAGTGTGCCTTGAATTCTAAATAAATCACTGACAGTGCCACCAGCAAAGCAAAGCAACCCCACACCATCGCACCTCTTCCTCCATGCTTCAAGGTGGGAACCACACATTCGGAGATCACCCATTCACCTACTCTGCATCTCACAAAGACATGGCGGATGGAACCAAAGATCAAAAATTTGGACTCATCAGACCAAAGGACAGATTTCCACTGGTCTAATGTCCATTGGTGTCCTTTAGTAGTGGTTTCTTTGCAGCAATTCAACCATGAAGGCCTGATTCACGCAGTCTCCTCTGAGCAGTTGATGTTGAGATGTGTCTGTTACTTAAACTCTGTGAAGCATTTATTTGGTCTGCAATCTGAGGCTGTTAACTCTAATGACATTATCCTCTGCAGCAGAGATAACTCTGGGTCTTCCTTTCCTGTGGAGCACCTCATGAGAGCCAGTTTGGAATATGTTCCGGGATTCCTCATATGACATTAAGGGGTACACCACATCAGTCATTGGTTTTATCAAATAAGTGGGTTGATGACGTCGTCCCCACAGTGACTGTATGTGCATACCCCAACCAGAAGCCATGGATTACAGGCAACATCCGCACTGAGCTAAAGGCTAGAACTGCTGCGTTCAAGGAGCGGGACTCTAACCCGGAAGCTTATAAGAAATCCCGCTATGACCTCCGATGAGCCATCACACAGGCAAAGTGTCAATACAGGACTAAGATCGTACAACACCGGCTCCGACACTCGCCGGATGTGGCAGGGCTTGCCAACCATTACAGACTACAAAGGGAAGCACAGCCAAGAGCTGCCCAGTGACACAAGCCTACCAGACGAGCTAAACTACTTCTATGCTCGCTTCGAGGCAAATAACACTGAAACATGCATGAGGGCACCAGCTGTTCCGGACGATTGTGTGATCACGCTCTCTGCAGCCGATGTGAGTAAGACCTTTAAACAGGTCAACATTCACAAGGCCGCAGGGCCAGACGGATTACCAGGACGTGTACTGCGAGCATGGGCTGACCAACTACACCGTTGTTTTTGGGCCATGTGACAAATAAAATGTGATTTGACTTGATTTGCATGGTGCCAGTCAAGTTGAAACAGGCTTTACATCGTCTGTCACATCACGGTGTCGTCACCATGGAAATGTGATGGTTTGGTAATATGGGTGTTGTACCTTCAGTTCCTGTAGCTGGTCTGGTTCGTAGAGCTGGTTAGAGACTGCCTGGGCCAGGAAGGCATCTAACTCATGTCTCTGTAGAATACCACCACCTGGCCACTGCATCATATACCTGTTAACACACACACACACACACACCTGTTATCACACACACACCTTTTAACACACACACACCTGTTAACATCACACACACCTGTTAACATCACACACACCTGTTAACATCACACACACGTCTAACACGTCTCTGTGGAATCCTACCACCTGGCCACTGAATCATATACCTGTACAGAAAGACACAGCCTCACCTGAGCACGCAGCACACACGTGGTACACATACACACACACCTCTCAAACCCTTCCAGTCTCACCTGAGCACGCAGCACACACACGTGGTACACAGACACACACACCTCTCACACCCTTTCAGTCTCACCTGAGCACGCAGCACACACACTTGGTACACAGACACACACACCTCTCACACCCTTCCAGTCTCACCTGAGCACGCAGCACACACACATGGTACACAGACACACACACCTCTCACACCCAGTCTCACCTGAGCACGCAGCACATGAGCAGAAGGTGTTGTGGGACCTGAGCAGGGTTGAGTAAGGCAGGACAGTCAGAGCGCAGACAGGCTAGGAAAGCTCTGGTCCTCCGGGAGCGATCTTCACTGGCTCTACCAAGCCACAGCCTCCGCAGGTTAGGACAGGTCCACTCTCTGAAGCACAGCGCTGGAACCAGCTCCGGGGTCAGGGCCGACTTCGACTTCCCACTGGACCACTCCTTCACTATCACTGGAGGAACTGCAGGACGATGAGAAGAACACATTCTCTTTTACAATAACAACCTAACCAACAAGATAAACAAATGAGCTGTGCAGCAAAGCAGACAGGTGACCGGGCTAGACAAAGCAGACAGGTGACTGGACTAGACAAAGCAGACAGGTGACCGGGCTAGACAAAGCAGACCGGGCTAGACAAAGCAGGCAGGTGACCGGACTAGACAAAGCAGACAGGTGACCGGACTAGACAAAGCAGACAGGTGACCGGACTAGACAAAGCAGACAGGTGACCGGACTAGACAAAGCAGACAGGTGACCGGACTAGACAAAGCAGACAGGTGACCGGACTAGACAAAGCAGACAGGTGACCGGACTAGACAAAGCAGACAGGTGACCGGACTAGACAAAGCAGACAGGTGACCGGACTAGACAAAGCAGACAGGTGACCGGACTAGACAAAGCAGACAGGTGACCGGACTAGACAAAGCAGACAGGTGATCGGACTAGACAAAGCAGACAGGTGACCGGACTAGACAAAGCAGACAGGTGACCGGACTAGGCAAAGCAGACAGGTGACCGGACTAGACAAAGCAGACAGGTGACCGGGCTAGACAAAGCAGACAGGTGACCGGGCTAGACAAAGCAGACAGGTGACCGGGCTAGAGAAAGCAGACCGGTGACCGGGCTAGACAAAGCAGACCGGTGACCGGGCTAGACAAAGCAGACCGGGCTAGACAAAGCAGACCGGGCTAGACAAAGCAGACAGGTGACCGGGCTAGACAAAGCAGACAAGTGACCGGGCTAGACAAAGCAGAAAGGTGACCAGGCTAGACAAAGCAGACCAGGCTAGACAAAGCAGACCAGGCTAGACAAAGCAGACCAGGCTAGACAAAGCAGACCAGGCTAGACAAAGCAGACAAGTGACCGGCCTAGACAAAGCAGACAGGTGACCAGACTAGACAAAGCAGACCGGTGACTGGACTAGACAAAGCAAACAGGTGACTGGACTAGACAAAGCAGACAGGTGACTGGACTAGACAAAGCAGACAGGTGACCGGGCTAGACAAAGCAGACCAGGCTAGACAAAGCAGACCAGGCTAGACAAAGCAGACAGCTGACCAGACTAGACAAAGCAGACAGGTGACCGGGCTAGACAAAGCAGACCGGGCTAGACAAAGCAGACAGGTGACCGGGCTAGACAAAGCAGACCGGGCTAGACAAAGCAGACAGGTGACTGGCCTAGACAAAGCAGACAGGTGACCGGGCTAGACAAAGCAGACCGGGCTAGACAAAGCAGACCAGGCTAGACAAAGCAGACAGGTGACTGGACTAGACAAAGCAGACAGGTGACTGGACTAGACAAAGCAGACAGGTGACTGGACTAGACAAAGCAGACAGGTGACCGGGCTAGACAAAGCAGACAGGTGACCGGGCTAGACAAAGCAGACAGGTGACCGGGCTAGACAAAGCAGACAGGTGACCGGGCTAGACAAAGCAGACCGGGCTAGACAAAGCAGACCGGGCTAGACAAAGCAGACCAGGCTAGACAAAGCAGACAGCTGACCAGACTAGACAAAGCAGACAGGTGACTGGACTAGACAAAGCAGACAGGTGACCGGACTAGACAAAGCAGACAGGTGACCGGACTAGACAAAGCAGACAGGTGACCGGACTAGACAAAGCAGACAGGTGACCGGACTAGGCAAAGCAGACAGGTGACCGGACTAGACAAAGCAGACAGGTGACCGGGCTAGACAAAGCAGACAGGTGACCGGGCTAGACAAAGCAGACAGGTGACCGGGCTAGAGAAAGCAGACCGGTGACGGGGCTAGACAAAGCAGACCGGTGACCGGGCTAGACAAAGCAGACCGGGCTAGACAAAGCAGACCGGGCTAGACAAAGCAGACAGGTGACCGGGCTAGACAAAGCAGACAAGTGACCGGGCTAGACAAAGCAGAAAGGTGACCAGGCTAGACAAAGCAGACCAGGCTAGACAAAGCAGACCAGGCTAGACAAAGCAGACCAGGCTAGACAAAGCAGACCAGGCTAGACAAAGCAGACAAGTGACCGGCCTAGACAAAGCAGACAGGTGACCAGACTAGACAAAGCAGACCGGTGACTGGACTAGACAAAGCAAACAGGTGACTGGACTAGACAAAGCAGACAGGTGACTGGACTAGACAAAGCAGACAGGTGACCGGGCTAGACAAAGCAGACCAGGCTAGACAAAGCAGACCAGGCTAGACAAAGCAGACAGCTGACCAGACTAGACAAAGCAGACAGGTGACCGGGCTAGACAAAGCAGACCGGGCTAGACAAAGCAGACAGGTGACCGGGCTAGACAAAGCAGACCGGGCTAGACAAAGCAGACAGGTGACTGGCCTAGACAAAGCAGACAGGTGACCGGGCTAGACAAAGCAGACCGGGCTAGACAAAGCAGACCAGGCTAGACAAAGCAGACAGGTGACTGGACTAGACAAAGCAGACAGGTGACTGGACTAGACAAAGCAGACAGGTGACTGGACTAGACAAAGCAGACAGGTGACCGGGCTAGACAAAGCAGACAGGTGACCGGGCTAGACAAAGCAGACAGGTGACCGGGCTAGACAAAGCAGACAGGTGACCGGGCTAGACAAAGCAGACCGGGCTAGACAAAGCAGACCGGGCTAGACAAAGCAGACCAGGCTAGACAAAGCAGACAGCTGACCAGACTAGACAAAGCAGACAGGTGACTGGACTAGACAAAGCAGACAGGTGACCGGACTAGACAAAGCAGACAGGTGACCGGACTAGACAAAGCAGACAGGTGACCGGGCTAGACAAAGCAGACAGGTGACCGGGCTAGACAAAGCAGACCGGGCTAGACAAAGCAGACCAGGCTAGACAAAGCAGACAGCTGACCAGACTAGACAAAGCAGACAGGTGACAGGACTAGACAAAGCAGACAGGTGACTGGACTAGACAAAGCAGACAGGTGACTGGACTAGACAAAGCAGACAGGTGACCGGGCTAGACAAAGCAGACCAGGCTAGACAAAGCAGACCAGGCTAGACAAAGCAGACAGCTGACCAGACTAGACAAAGCAGACAGGTGACCGGGCTAGACAAAGCAGACCGGGCTAGACAAAGCAGACAGGTGACCGGGCTAGACAAAGCAGACCGGGCTAGACAAAGCAGACAGGTGACTGGCCTAGACAAAGCAGACAGGTGACCGGGCTAGACAAAGCAGACCGGGCTAGACAAAGCAGACCAGGCTAGACAAAGCAGACAGGTGACTGGACTAGACAAAGCAGACAGGTGACTGGACTAGACAAAGCAGACAGGTGACTGGACTAGACAAAGCAGACAGGTGACCGGGCTAGACAAAGCAGACAGGTGACCGGGCTAGACAAAGCAGACAGGTGACCGGGCTAGACAAAGCAGACAGGTGACCGGGCTAGACAAAGCAGACCGGGCTAGACAAAGCAGACCGGGCTAGACAAAGCAGACAGCTGACCAGACTAGACAAAGCAGACAGGTGACTGGACTAGACAAAGCAGACAGGTGACCGGACTAGACAAAGCAGACAGGTGACCGGGCTAGACAAAGCAGACAGGTGACCGGGCTAGACAAAGCAGACCGGGCTAGACAAAGCAGACCAGGCTAGACAAAGCAGACAGCTGACCAGACTAGACAAAGCAGACAGGTGACAGGACTAGACAAAGCAGACAGGTGACTGGACTAGACAAAGCAGACAGGTGACTGGACTAGACAAAGCAGACAGGTGACCGGGCTAGACAAAGCAGACAGCTGACCGGGCTAGACAAAGCAGACAGCTGACCGGGCTAGACAAAGCAGACAGGTGACCGGGCTAGACAAAGCAGACAGGTGACTGGACTAGACAAAGCAGACAGGTGACCGGACTAGACAAAGCAGACAGGTGACCGGACTAGACAAAGCAGACAGGTGACCGGGCTAGACAAAGCAGACAGGTGACCGGACTAGACAAAGCAGACAGCTGACCGGACTAGACAAAGCAGACAGGTGACCGGACTGGACAAAGCAGACAGGTGACCGGACTAGACAAAGCAGACAGGTGACCGGACTAGACAAAGCAGACAGGAGACCGGACTAGACAAAGCAGACAGGTGACCGGACTAGACAAAGCAGACAGCTGACCGGACTAGACAAAGCAGACAGCTGACCAGGCTAGACAAAGCAGACCAGGCTAGACAAAGCAGACAGGAGACCGGACTAGACAAAGCAGACAGGAGACCGGACTAGACAAAGCAGACAGGTGACCGGACTAGACAAAGCAGACAGGTGACTGGACTAGACAAAGCAGACAGGTGACCAGGCTAGACAAAGCAGACAGGTGACCAGGCTAGACAAAGCAGACCGGGCAAGACAAAGCAGACCAGGCTAGACAAAGCAGACCAGGCTAGACAAAGCAGACAGCTGACCAGACTAGACAAAGCAGACAGGTGACCGGACTAGACAAAGCAGACAGGTGACTGGACTAGACAAAGCAGACAGGTGACCGGGCTAGACAAAGCAGACAGGTGACCGGACTAGACAAAGCAGACAGGTGACCGGGCTAGACAAAGCAGACAGGTGACCGGACTAGACAAAGCAGACAGGTGACTGGACTAGACAAAGCAGACAGGTGACTGGACTAGACAAAGCAGACAGGTGACTGGACTAGACAAAGCAGACAGGTGACTGGACTAGACAAAGCAGACAGGTGACCGGACTAGACAAAGCAGACAGGTGACCGGGCTAGACAAAGCAGACACCTGACCAAGCTAGACAAAGCAGACAGGTGACCGGACTAGACAAAGCAGACAGGTGACTGGACTAGACAAAGCAGACAGGTGACTGGACTAGACAAAGCAGACAGGTGACCGGACTAGACAAAGCAGACAGGTGACTGGACTAGACAAAGCAGACAGGTGACCGGGCTAGACAAAGCAGACAATTAAAAACCTAATGCTTCAATTGGAATTAAAATCATTCATCTTTCACTAGCCCAACTCTTTCCACTTCCTGCTTCCCTCACCTTCGAGGGGTCCTCTGTTGCGCATGGCGAGTCTCTCGAGGTGTCGGTGTGTTTCAGCTAGGCTGAAGAGGACCCCATAGCTGTACTGTCTGGCTGCTCTGAACAGCAGAGAGGCTGGAGGCAGTTCACTGTTACAATCATCTTCTATACACACCGCCATCTTCATCTCTCCCTGAGAGAGAGAAAGAAAGACGCAGTCATGCAGACGAACATCTACTGACTTGTAACTTTCTGGTTGTTAAGAGTGAGATTAACAAGATTAAATTAGCCAAAAATATATAGGTAATTAAATTGTACACAGGAGAAAACGATTAGTCTTTTAACTCACACTGCCAATCTTAATCGTGCTAGCTAGCCAAATGTTAAATTGTTAGCTAGTTTACTGGCTAGCGCCAACTGTTACCTGGTGGTAACCAGAGCAACAAGGCCACTGAGGCAGCGCTAGCAGTACCAGCAGAGAAAGACTCCCCCCCCCCCCCTTTTAACATTTCCAGCAGAAATAAAATCAGAGAAGGGAAGAATCCACTTGAAACACAGCATTCTGGAGGGAGAACCCGGAAACCTTCTTTGCCGACTGCTCACACAACAGGACTGTTACGAACCTGTTATTTTACAGACCACACAACTGCCTGGCATACAGCTGTAACCAGGCATTTCAGCGATACAAAGAAAGGCCTCTGCCAGGGAAGGCAAATCCACATTTTTGAGGACATGAAAAAGGACCAGGAAAACAGGTTTCTGCCGGTAAACGTGCCGGTAAATGTGTACCGGAACGGACACTGTCATGGCCCAGGGCAGTGAGGCTGCACTCAGCTCTTCTGTGCAGGACTTCCCCTTACCCCAGGCTCTCCAACAACAGGAGCTCAGGCCCAGATAAACTCAACAGGACCATCCTCTCCCCTGCCTGCCTACGACCACCAGAGCCAAGACCACACCACCATCAGCCTGTTGAGAGACAGACTGGCTCTGTTAGAGGTATGGGTTACTGAGCTGAAGGAGCAACCCCCAGCTACACCCCCTCCAGACTGCTGAGAGACAGGCTAGCTCTGTTAGAGGTAAGGGTTACTGAGCTGAAGGAGCAACCCCCCCCAGCTACACCACCTCCAGACTACTGAGAGACAGGCTGGCTCTGTTAGAGGTATGGGTTACTGAGCTAAAGGAGCAGCCCCTCAGCTACACCACCTCCAGACTGCTGAGAGACAGGCTGGCTCTGTTAGAGGTATGGGTTACTGAGCTGAAGGAGCAGGACCCCCCAGCTACACCACCTCCAGACTGCTGAGAGACAGACTGGCTCTGTTAGAGGTATGGGTTACTGAGCAGAAGGAGCAGCCCCCCCCCAGCTACACCACCTCCAGACTGCTGAGAGACAGGCTGGCTCTGTTAGAGGTATGGGTTACTGAGCTGAAGGAGCAACCCCCCCAGCTACACCACCTCCAGACTACTGAGAGACAGGCTGGCTCTGTTAGAGGTATGGGTTACTGAGCTGAAGGAGCAGGACCCCCCAGCTACACCACCTCCAGACTGCTGAGAGACAGGCTGGCTCTGTTAGAGGTATGGGTTACTGAGCTGAAGGAGCAACCCCCAGCTACACCCCCCAGCTACACCACCTCCAGACTGCTGAGAGACAGGCTAGCTCTGTTAGAGGTAAGGGTTACTGAGCTGAAGGAGCAACCCCCCCCAGCTACACCACCTCCAGACTACTGAGAGACAGGCTGGCTCTGTTAGAGGTATGGGTTACTGAGCTGAAGGAGCAGCCCCTCAGCTACACCACCTCCAGACTGCTGAGAGACAGACTGGCTCAGTTAGAGGTATGGGTTACTGAGCTGAAGGAGCGAGCACCAGCCCAGACACAGAGCTTCTACAGGACCAGATCAACCAGCGCAGGACCCAGTTGAAGAACTCTGTCCAAATCAAATCAAATTTGATTTGTCACATACACATGGTTAGCAGATGTTAATGCACAAATGATAACACAGTGTTGAGCAACGTAATAAAGTAATTACCTTTCAAGTAAGTTAAGTTCAACATTATATTGGCTGACAATTTGTTAGCTACTTACGAACCACATAGCATATCATTACAGCAGTATGTACTGGTATGTTAGTTAGCTACGCTGTCCTTATGAACCACATAGCATATCATTACAGCAGTATGTACTGGTATGTTAGCTACGCTGTCCTTATGAACCACATAGCATATCATTACAGCAGTATGTACTGGTATGTTAGCTACGCTGTCCTTATGAACCACATAGCATATCATTACAGCAGTATGTACTGGTATGTTAGCTACACTGTCCTTATGAACCACACAGCATATCATTACAGCAGTATGTACTGGTATGTTAGTTAGCTACGCTGTCCTTATGAACCACATAGCATATCATTACAGCAGTATGTACTGGTATGTTAGTTAGCTACGCTGTCCTTATGAACCACATAGCATATCATTACAGCAGTATGTACTGGTATGTTAGCTACACTGTCCTTATGAACCACATAGCATATCATTACAGCAGTATGTACTGGTATGTTAGCTATGCTGTCCTTATGAACCACATAGCATATCATTACAGCAGTATGTACTGGTATGTTAGTTAGCTACGCTGTCCTTATGAACCACATAGCATATCATTACATCAGAATGTACCGGTATGTTAGTTAGCTATGCTGTCCTTATGAACCACATAGCATATCATTACAGCAGTATGTGCTGGTATGTTAGCTATGCTGTCCTTATGAACCACATAGCATATCATTACAGCAGTATGTACTGGTATGTTAGCTACGCTGTCCTTATGAACCACATAGCATATCATTACAGCAGTATGTACTGGTATGTTAGCTACACTGTCCTTATGAACCACACAGCATATCATTACAGCAGTATGTACTGGTATGTTAGTTAGCTACGCTGTCCTTATGAACCACATAGCATATCATTACAGCAGTATGTACTGGTATGTTAGTTAGCTACGCTGTCCTTATGAACCACATAGCATATCATTACAGCAGTATGTACTGGTATGTTAGCTACGCTGTCCTTATGAACCACATAGCATATCATTACAGCAGTATGTACTGGTATGTTAGCTACACTGTCCTTATGAACCACACAGCATATCATTACAGCAGTATGTACTGGTATGTTAGTTAGCTACGCTGTCCTTATGAACCACATAGCATATCATTACAGCAGTATGTACTGGTATGTTAGTTAGCTACGCTGTCCTTATGAACCACATAGCATATCATTACAGCAGTATGTACTGGTATGTTAGCTACACTGTCCTTATGAACCACATAGCATATCATTACAGCAGTATGTACTGGTATGTTAGTTAGCTATGCTGTCCTTATGAACCACATAGCATATCATTACAGCAGTATGTACTGGTATGTTAGTTAGCTACGCTGTCCTTACGAACCACATAGCATATCATTACAGCAGTATGTACCGGTATGTTAGTTAGCTACGCTGTCCTTATGAACCACATAGCATATCATTACAGCAGTATGTACTGGTATGTTAGCTATGCTGTCCTTATGAACCACATAGCATATCATTACAGCAGTATGTACTGGTATGTTAGCTATGCTGTCCTTATGAACCACATAGCATATCATTACAGCAGAATGTACCGGTATGTTAGTTAGCTATGCTGTCCTTATGAACCACATAGCATATCATTACAGCAGTATGTGCTGGTATGTTAGCTATGCTGTCCTTATGAACCACATAGCATATCATTACAGCAGTATGTACTGGTATGTTAGCTACGCTGTCCTTATGAACCACATAGCATATCATTACAGCAGTATGTACTGGTATGTTAGCTACACTGTCCTTATGAACCACACAGCATATCATTACAGCAGTATGTACTGGTATGTTAGTTAGCTACGCTGTCCTTATGAACCACATAGCATATCATTACAGCAGTATGTACTGGTATGTTAGTTAGCTACGCTGTCCTTATGAACCACATAGCATATCATTACAGCAGTATGTACTGGTATGTTAGCTACGCTGTCCTTATGAACCACATAGCATATCATTACAGCAGTATGTACTGGTATGTTAGCTACACTGTCCTTATGAACCACACAGCATATCATTACAGCAGTATGTACTGGTATGTTAGTTAGCTACGCTGTCCTTATGAACCACATAGCATATCATTACAGCAGTATGTACTGGTATGTTAGTTAGCTACGCTGTCCTTATGAACCACATAGCATATCATTACAGCAGTATGTACTGGTATGTTAGCTACACTGTCCTTATGAACCACATAGCATATCATTACAGCAGTATGTACTGGTATGTTAGCTATGCTGTCCTTATGAACCACATAGCATATCATTACAGCAGTATGTACTGGTATGTTAGTTAGCTACGCTGTCCTTATGAACCACATAGCATATCATTACAGCAGTATGTACTGGTATGTTAGTTAGCTACGCTGTCCTTATGAACCACATAGCATATCATTACAGCAGTATGTACCGGTATGTTAGTTAGCTACGCTGTCCTTATGAACCACATAGCATATCATTACAGCAGTATGTGCTGGTATGTTAGCTATGCTGTCCTTATGAACCACACAGCATATCATTACAGCAGTATGTACTGGTATGTTAGTTAGCTACGCTGTCCTTATGAACCACATAGCATATCATTATAGAAGTATGTACTGGTATGTTAGCTACGCTGTCCTTATGAACCACATAGCATATCATTACAGCAGTATGTACTGGTATGTTAGTTAGCTACGCTGTCCTTATGAACCACATAGCATATCATTACAGCAGTATGTACTGGTATGTTAGCTACACTGTCCTTATGAACCACATAGCATATCATTACAGCAGTATGTACTGGTATGTTAGTTAGCTATGCTGTCCTTATGAACCACATAGCATATCATTACAGCAGTATGTACTGGTATGTTAGTTAGCTACGCTGTCCTTACGAACCACATAGCATATCATTACAGCAGTATGTACCGGTATGTTAGTTAGCTACGCTGTCCTTATGAACCACATAGCATATCATTACAGCAGTATGTACTGGTATGTTAGCTACACTGTCCTTATGAACCACATAGCATATCATTACAGCAGTATGTACTGGTATGTTAGTTAGCTATGCTGTCCTTATGAACCACATAGCATATCATTACAGCAGTATGTACTGGTATGTTAGCTACACTGTCCTTATGAACCACATAGCATATCATTACAGCAGTATGTACTGGTATGTTAGTTAGCTACGCTGTCCTTATGAACCACATAGCATATCATTACAGCAGTATGTACTGGTATGTTAGCTACGCTGTCCTTATGAACCACATAGCATATCATTACAGCAGTATGTACTGGTATGTTAGTTAGCTACGCTGTCCTTATGAACTACATAGCATATCATTACAGCAGTATGTACTGGTATGTTAGCTACACTGTCCTTATGAACCACATAGCATATCATTACAGCAGTATGTACTGGTATGTTAGTTAGCTACGCTGTCCTTACGAACCACATAGCATATCATTACAGCAGTATGTACCGGTATGTTAGTTAGCTACGCTGTCCTTATGAACCACATAGCATATCATTACAGCAGTATGTACTGGTATGTTAGCTACACTGTCCTTATGAACCACATAGCATATCATTACAGCAGTATGTACTGGTATGTTAGTTAGCTATGCTGTCCTTATGAACCACATAGCATATCATTACAGCAGTATGTACTGGTATGTTAGCTACACTGTCCTTATGAACCACATAGCATATCATTACAGCAGTATGTACTGGTATGTTAGTTAGCTATGCTGTCCTTATGAACCACATAGCATATCATTATAGAAGTATGTACTGGTATGTTAGTTAGCTACCTAAGTAACGTAAGTTGGCGGCTAATACATTAAAACAGCATCTCCAGATGACACTAGGGAGAGGAGCCACCTCCAGATGGCACTAGGGAGAGGAGCCACCTCCAGATGACACCCATCATACTCCCCATAATAGCAGTTACCCTCTCCTCTAGGTCCCTGCGTAGTTCAGATAGATTATCTTGCAGCCCCATCCCACCGTTCCCCACAGACCCGGTACTCTCCTGGACTGTATACTGCTGACAGAAAACCTGAATCTGGGCTTTCCCTAGATCCCACCGATTTAGAGACTCAAACTCCCCTTTCAGCTGCTCCCACCTCTCCCAAAAGGCCTGGGAGCAAAACGTGGCATCTGGCTTTATGTTGAATTTCCTATAGGAAGTCTGCCAGGGCCCTGGTGAAACAGAGCTGAGCCAATAGGAAGTATCCCAGGGCCCTGGTGAAACAGAGCTAAGCCAATAGGAAGTCTCCCAGGGCCCTGGTGAAACAGAGCTGAGCCAATAGGAAGTCTCCCAGGGCCCTGGTGAAACAGAGCTGAGCCAATAGGAAGTCTCCCAGGGCCCTGGTGAAACAGAGCTGAGCCAATAGGAAGTCTCCCAGGGCCCTGGTAAAACAGAGCTGAGCCAATAGGAAGTCTCCCAGGGCCCTGGTGAAACAGAGCTGAGCCAATAGGAAGTCTCCCAGGGCCCTGGTGAAACAGAGCTGAGCCAATAGGAAGTCTCCCAGGGCCTGGTGAAACAGAACTGAGCCAATAGGAAGTCTCCCAGGGCCCTGGTGAAACAGAACTGAGCCAATAGGAAGTCTCCCAGGGCCCTGGTGAAACAGAGCTGAGCCAATAGGAAGTCTCCCAGGGCCCTGGTGAAACAGAACTGAGCCAATAGGAAGTCTCCCAGGGCCCTGGTGAAACAGAACTGAGTCAATAGGAAGTCTCCCAGGGCCCTGGTGAAACAGAACTGAGGTAATATGAAGCCTCCCAGGACCCTGGTGAAACAGAGCTGAGCCAATACGAAGTCTCCCAGGGCCGTGGTGAAACAGAGCTGAGCCAATAGGAAGTCTCCCAGGGCCCTGGTGAAACAGAGCTGAGCCAATAGGAAGTCTCCCAGGGCCCTGGTAAAACAGAGCTGAGCCAATAGGAAGTCTCCCAGGGCCCTGGTGAAACAGAGCTGAGCCAATAGGAAGTCTCCCAGGGCCCTGGTGAAACAGAGCTGAGCCAATAGGAAGTCTCCCAGGGCCTGGTGAAACAGAACTGAGCCAATAGGAAGTCTCCCAGGGCCCTGGTGAAACAGAACTGAGCCAATAGGAAGTCTCCCAGGGCCCTGGTGAAACAGAGCTGAGCCAATAGGAAGTCTCCCAGGGCCCTGGTGAAACAGAACTGAGCCAATAGGAAGTCTCCCAGGGCCCTGGTGAAACAGAACTGAGTCAATAGGAAGTCTCCCAGGGCCCTGGTGAAACAGAACTGAGGTAATATGAAGCCTCCCAGGACCCTGGTGAAACAGAGCTGAGCCAATACGAAGTCTCCCAGGGCCGTGGTGAAACAGAGCTGAGCCAATAGGAAGTCTCCCAGGGCCCTGGTGAAACAGAGCTGAGCCAATAGGAAGTCTCCCAGGGCCCTGGTGAAACAGAGCTGAGCCAATAGGAAGTCTCCCAGGGCCTGGTGAAACAGAACTGAGCCAATAGGAAGTCTCCCAGGGCCCTGGTGAAACAGAGCTGAGCCAATATGAAGCCTCCCAGGGCCCTGGTGAAACAGAACTGAGCCAATAGGAAGTCTCCCAGGGCCCTGGTGAAACAGAGCTGAGCCAATATGAAGCCTCCCAGGGCCCTGGTGAAACAGAACTGAGCCAATAGGAAGTCTCCCAGGGCCCTGGTGAAACAGAACTGAGCCAATAGGAAGTCTCCCAGGGCCGTGGTGAAACAGAGCTGAGCCAAAAGGAAGTCTCCCAGGGCCCTGGTGAAACAGAGCTGAGCAAATAGGAAGACTCCCAGGGCCCTGGTGAAACAGAGCTGAGCCAATAGGAAGTCTCCCGTGGCCCTGGTGAAACAGAGCTGAGCCAATAGGAAGTCTCCCGTGGCCCTGGTGAAACAGAGCTGAGCCAATGGGAAGTCTCCCAGGGCCCTGGTAAAACAGAACTGTGCCATGGAAACAGGATGGTCTGAAAACCCAAAGGAGAATGGAGGCCCTCACTAGCCTATTGCTCTCATTCTTCTGTATAGATATGATCCAAACGAGCTGCGCTCACCATACCCACAACCACCTTCACCCACGTATACGGCTTTGAGGTAGGATACTTAGTTCTCCATGTGTCACCTAGACAGAACTGATTCAGAACATCGTTCAACAACCCTGCTGAGCCCAAATGCAGCTCCTCAGTATTCCTGTCTTTAGTAAAGTCAATGACACAGTACCACCCCCCCAACACAGGCACCTCGTCCAGGGCTGTGGCATCAGTATTCCTGTCTTTAGTAAAGTCAATGACACAGTACCACCCCCCCCAACACAGGCACCTCGTCCACCTTGTCGCCCCCCTCCCCCATACTTCTCCCCTGATCAGGGCTTCCTCCCCAATTACAGGATATTTCACACTCTTTTTGCCACTTTTCTTCTCCCCCATCTTCTGTTTGGCTCCCTCAGGTCCCGCCAGCATGTTTACCGTTCCCCACAGACCCGGTACTCACCTCCTCCTCAGGTCCCACCAGCATGCTTACCTTTCCCCACAGACCCGGTACTCACCTCCTCCTCAGGTCCCGCCAGCATGCTTACCGTTCCCCACAGACCCGGTACTCACCTCCTCCTCAGGCCCGCCAGCATGCTTACCTTTCCCCACAGACCCGGTACTCACCTCCTCCTCAGGCCCGCCAGCATGCTTACCTTTCCCCACAGACCCGGTACTCACCTCCTCCTCAGGCCCGCCAGCATGCTTACCTTTCCCCACAGACCCGGTACTCACCTCCTCCTCAGGCCCGCCAGCATGCTTACCTTTCCCCACAGACCCGGTACTCACCTCCTCCTCAGGCCCGCCAGCATGCTTACCGTTCCCCACAGACCCGGTACTCACCTCCTCCTCAGGCCCGCCAGCATGCTTACCGTTCCCCACAGACCCGGTACTCACCTCCTCCTCAGGCCCGCCAGCATGCTTACCTTTCCCCACAGACCCGGTACTCACCTCCTCCTCAGGCCCGCCAGCATGCTTACCTTTCCCCACAGACCCGGTACTCACCTCCTCCTCAGGCCCCGCCAGCATGCTTACCTTTCCCCACAGACCCGGTACTCACCTCCTCCTCAGGCCCGCCAGCATGCTTACCTTTCCCCACAGACCCGGTACTCACCTCCTCCTCAGGCCCGCCAGCATGCTTACCGTTCCCCACAGACCCGGTACTCACCTCCTCCTCAGGCCCGCCAGCATGCTTACCGTTCCCCACAGACCCGGTACTCACCTCCTCCTCAGGCCCGCCAGCATGCTTACCTTTCCCCACAGACCCGGTACTCACCTCCTCCTCAGGCCCGCCAGCATGCTTACCTTTCCCCACAGACCCGGTACTCACCTCCTCCTCAGGCCCCGCCAGCATGCTTACCTTTCCCCACAGACACGGTACTCACCTCCTCCACTGGAGTCTCGGTTACTACAGCAACCTACCTCTGGTCATTCAGCCCAGCTTTAACCCGTCCACTAGCTCCCTCCCTCATCCTTCTGTCTCAACCAGGCTCTGTCCTCTAAGCCGGGACCCCCCAACAGTAGCCTGCCCCCAAAACGAGCTAACGGCAGGTTGCCCTTGTCTCTCTGGGCATGCAAACTGCATTAAGGAGAAGTCCTCCTGTTTTATAGGCCAAGTATAAGTAGCGTATATGCGGCCAAGACAAAGGTAAACGTGGTCAGAGCCTGAAATAACTGTATACAATACAATCGAGGTGAGGGTGTTGGAAACGCTTTTGGCAATTAATCTGCTTCTGTGCTGTGGGTGGCACAGTGGGCTCTTTTTAAAGGATTGCCCGATCTCTTAGAGTCCCTGGGATCCAGGTGGACAGCCAGTCACTGGGACGACCTGGGATCCAGGTGGACAGGGGTGGTCTGCCAGTCACTGGGACGAATTGGGATCCAGCTGGACAGGGGTGGTCTGCCAGTCACTGGGACGACCTGGGACCCAGCTGGACAGGGGTGGCCTGCCAGTCACTGGGACGACCTGGGATCCAGCTGGACAGGGATGGCCTGCCAGTCACTGGGATGACCTGGGATCCAGCTGGACAGGGATGGTCTGCCAGTCACTGGGATGACCTGGGATTCAGCTGGACAGGGATGGCCTGCCAGTCACTGGGATGACCTGGGATCCAGCTGGACAGGGGTGGTCTGCCAGTCACTGGGATGACCTGGGATCCAGCTGGACAGGGGTGGTCTGCCAGTCACTGGGACGACCTGGGATCCAGCTGGACAGGGATGGCCTGCCAGTCACTGGGATGACCTGGGATCCAGATGGACAGGGATGGCCTGCCAGTCACTGGGATGACCTGGGATCCAGCTGGACAGGGATGGTCTGCCAGTCACTGGGATGACAACCCAAATTGGGATGGGGGGAGCATTTAGCGGGTGGAATAGTTGAGAACAATTGGAGCTTTACTCAGTAGCAGTGCAAATGGTCCCGCTATATGGACACTCAATCAGTATGGTACCTTCTAATGGTTTACAAACATATAATATGATCAACAGAATTGAAAACTGTATCACATTATGGTAAATGGTGAAAAAATATAGCCAGTTAAAATTGTAATGGCTTAGCAGATATTAAGAAAAGACAGTCAGTATTTACCTGGCTAAAAGAGATGGAAAATAATATCTATTATTGCCAGGAAACTCATTAAATTATTTTAAAAATAATTGTTTGGGAAAATGACTGGGGGGGGGGGGGTAAAATATGAGCAAAGAAACTCAAAAGGGGTGATGACATCTTTGATCCGAATGTGCAAATTGTTCAGACAGAGCTGGAAGTTAGACGGACAGAGGAATTTATAACGGACTATTTCCAACATAATATACAGTGCATTCGGAAGTATTCAGACCCCTTCACTTTTTTCACATTTTGTTACAGCATTAATATAAAATGTATGGAATCATTTTTTCACCCCTCAATCTACACACCAGATAATGACAGACAAAACAGGTCAAACAAAAGTGTTAATGTAAATAAAATAAAAAATAGAAATACCTTATATACAGTTGAAGTCGGAAGTTTACATACACTTAGGTGGAATCATTCAAATTAGTTTTTCATTCACTTAGTGGGACTATCATTTGTTTTTCAACAGGACAATGACCCAAAACACACCTCCAGGCTGTGTAAGGGCTATTTGACCAAGATGGAGAGTGATGGAGTGCTGCATCAGATGACCTGGCCTCCACAATCACCGGACCTCAACCCAATTGAGATGGTTAAGGATGAGTTGGACAGCAGAGTGAAGGAAAAGCAGCATATTTGGGAACTCCTTCAAGACTGTTGGAAAAGCATTCCAGGTGAAGCTGGTTGAGAGAATGTCAAGAGTGTGCAAAGCTGTCATCAAGGCAAAGGGTGGCTATTTGAAGAATCTCAAATATAAAATATATTTTTATTTGTCAAACACTTTTTTTGTTATTACATGATTTGATATGTGTTATTTCATAGTTGATGTTTTCACTATTATTCTACAATGTCAAAAATGTAATGAAGAGAAACCCTTGAATGAGTAGGTGTGTCCAAACCTTTGACTGGTACTGTAGGAATTCAGACCCTTTGCTATGAGACTTGAAATTGAGCTCAGGTGCATCCTGTTTCCATTGATCATCCTTGAGATGTTTCTACAACTTAATTGGAGTCCACCTGTGGTAAATTCAATTGATTGGACATGATTTGGAAAGGCACACACCTGTCTATATAAGGTCCCACAGTTGACAGTGTATGTCAGAGCAACAACCAAGCCATGAGGTCAAAATAATTGTCCGTAGAGCTCGGAGACAGGATTGTGTCGAGGCACCGATCTGGGGAAGGGGACCAACATTTCTGCAGCATTGAAGGTCAAGAACACAGTGGCCTCCATCATTCTTAAATGGAAGAAGTTTGGAACCACCAAGACTCTTCCTAGAGCTGGCCGTCTGGCAATTGGGGGAGAAGAACCTTGGTCAGGGAGGTGACCAAGAACCCGATGGTCACTCTGACAGCTCCAGAGTTCCTCTGTGGAGATGGGAGAATCTTCCAGAAGGACAACCATCTCTGCAGCACTCCACCAATCAGGCCTTTATGGTAGAGTGACCAGACAGAAGCCAGTCCTCAGTAAAAGGCACATGACAGTCCACTTGGAGTATCCAAAAGGCACCTAAAGGACTCTCAGACCATAAGAAACAAGATTCTCTGGTCTGATGAAACCAAGATTGAAGTCTTTGGCCTGAATACCAAGCATCACGTCTGGAGGAAACCTGCCACCATTCCTACGGTGAAGCATGGTGGTGGCAGCATCATGCTGTGGGGGTGTTTTTCAGCAGCAGGGACTGGGAGACTAGTCAGGATCGAGGGAAAGATGAACTGAGCAAAGTACAGAGAGATCCTTGATGAAAGCACTTAGGACCTCAGACTGAGGGCGAAGGTTCACCTTCTAACAGGACAATGACCTTAAACACACAGCCAAGACAACGAAGGAGTGGCTTCGGGACAAGTCTCTGAATGCCCTTGAATGGCCCAGCCAGAGCCTGGAGTTCAAACCGACTGATCGTCTCTAGAGAGACCTGAAAATAGCTGTGTAGCGATGCTCCCCATCCAACCTGACAGACCTTGAGAGGATCTGCAGAGAAGAATGGGAGAAATTCCCAAATACAGGTGTGCTAAGCTTGTACTGTCATACCCAAGTAGACTCAAGGCTGTAATCGTTGCCAAAGGTGCTTCAACAAAATGCTGGGTAAAGGGTCTGAATACTTATGGAAATATGATATTTCAGTTTATTTAATATACATTTGCAAAAATGTTTTTAAAAAAAACAGTTTCTGATTTGTCATTATGGGGTATTGTGTTGAGGGAAAAAAATGTAATCAATTTTAGAATAAGGGTGTAATGAAATTTGGAAAAAGTTGAGGGGTCTGAATACTTTCAGCATGCACTGTATCTACACGTACGGTCACAAGACACAGGCCTCCTTATTGTCCCTAGAATTTCTAAGCTGGAGGCAGGGCTGTCTCCTACAAAGCTACATTTTTATGAAATGGTCTGCCTATCCATGTGAGAGACTCAAGTCTCCTGCTGTCTCTGCCTGGCCGGCTCCCCTCTCTCCACTGGGATTCTCTGCCTCTGACCCTATCATGAGGGCTGAGTCATTGGCTTACGAGTGCTCTTCCATGCCGTCCCTAGGAGGGGTGCATCACAGCTTGCCAGGCTTTTTCCCCTGCTATTCTCTACTTGAATGGGTTGAGTCATTGATGTGATCTTCCTGTCCGGTCTTGCTCCCCTCTGGCTCGAGCAGTGGAGATCATCGTGGGCTATACTTGGCCTTGTCTCAGGGTAGTAAGTTGGTGGTCTGTGCTTTGGCAAAGTGGGTGGGTTTATATCCTGCCTGATTGGCCCTGTCCGGGGGTAACTTTGGACAAGGCCACAGCATCCCGAACCCCTGTCTCAGTCTCCAGTATCTATGCTGCTATAGTCTATGTGCCAGGGGTCAGTCTGTTCTATCTGGTGTCCTGTGTGATCCTCATTCTCTCATCCCTCAGTCCTCTGTGTTTCCATGGTCAGTATGTGGTATATCTGTGGATACATCAGTCCTCTGTGTCTGTTACCTTGGTCAGTATGTGGTATATCTGTGGATACATCAGTCCTCTGTGTCTGTTACCTTGGTCAGTATGTGGTATATCTGTGGATACATCAGTCCTCTGTGTCTGTTACCTTGGTCAGTATGTGGTATATCTGTGGATACATCAGTCCTGTGTTACCTTGGTCAGTATGTGGTATATCTGTGGACACATCAGTCCTCTGTGTTACCTTGGTCAGTATGTGGTATATCTGTGGATACATCAGTCCTCTGTGTCTGTTACCTTGGTTAGTATGTGGTATATCTGTGGACACATCAGTCCTCTGTGTCTGTTACCTTGGTCAGTATGTGGTATATCTGTGGATACATCAGTCCTCTGTGTCTGTTACCTTGGTCAGTATGTGGTATATCTGTGGATACATCAGTCCTGTGTTACCTTGGTCAGTATGTGGTATATCTGTGGACACATCAGTCCTCTGTGTTACCTTGGTCAGTATGTGGTATATCTGTGGATACATCAGTCCTCTGTGTCTGTTACCTTGGTTAGTATGTGGTATATCTGTGGACACATCAGTCCTCTGTGTTACCTTGGTCAGTATGTGGTATATCTGTGGATACATCAGTCCTCTGTGTTACCTTGGTCAGTATGTGGTATATCTGTGGACACATCAGTCCTCTGTGTCTGTTACCTTGGTCAGTATGTGGTATATCTGTGGACACATCAGTCCTCTGTGTCTGTTACCTTGGTCAGTATGTGGTATATCTGTGGACACATCAGTCCTCTGTGTCTGTTACCTTGGTCAGTATGTGGTATATCTGTGGATACATCAGTCCTCTGTGTCTGTTACCTTGGTCAGTATGTGGTATATCTCTGGATACATTAGTCCTCTGCGATGTCTGTGTTCTGCTACTCTCAACACCTCAGCGCTGACTTGAGGCAGAGGGGGCGTGGTTATGTCCATGTGACTCCGCGTCGCCATTGACAACAGCGATGGAATGTTGGACCCGCTCCCGGTACCGTGGGAACCATCCCCTCCACTCCCCCGGCCGGACGGATCGTCCCACCCGGAGGACTTGTCTGTCAGATGGCTGAAAGAGTGAAAAGAGTGAGAGGAAAGGGTTAGTGAGGGGGGAGAGAGAACGGGTTAGTGAGGGGGGAGAGAGGGAGAGAACGGGTTAGTGAGGGGGGAGAGAACGGGTTAGTGAGGGGGGAGAGAGGGAGAGAACGGGTTAGTGAGGGGGGAGAGAGGGAGAGAATGGGTTAGTGAGGGGAGAGAGAGGGAGAGAACGGGTTAGTGAGGGGGGAGAGAGGGAGAGAACGGGTTAGTGAGGGGGGAGAGAGGAGGAGAGAACGGGTTAGTGAGAGGGGAGAGAGGAGGAGAGAACGGGTTAGTGAGGGGGGAGAGAGGAGGAGAGAATGGGTTAGTGAGGGGGGAGAGAGGAGGAGAGAATGGGTTAGTGAGGTGGGAGAGAGGAGGAGAGAATGGGTTAGTGAGAGGGGAGAGAGGAGGAGAGAACGGGTTAGTGAGGGGGGAGAGAGGAGGAGAGAACGGGTTAGTGAGGGGGGAGAGAAGAGAGGGTTAGTGGGGTGGGAGAGAGTTGGTGCTAACTAAGACTAAAACAATGTTATAGTAACAGTAGCAACGTCACAGCACACAGACCTTCATGAATAACCTATGAGGTGTGTGTGTGTGTGTAATGTGTGTGTGGGGGGGGCAACCGCAGGGTGCATGTGACTAGTGCACCAACGTTACCATCTGAAAATGAGGCAAAGGACTGATCTACCATTCACTAGATGAGGCCCTTCACTACATCCTCCGGAATGACAAGATGTTTCTGCTGGGTGACTTCAACACTAGGGTGGGACTGAACAACAGGATATGGAGTCAGAGTGCTGGGTGACTTCAACACTAGGGTGGGACTGAACAACAGGATATGGAGTCAGAGTGCTGGGTGACTTCAACACTAGGGTGGGACTGAACAACAGGATATGGAGTCAGAGTGCTGGGTGACTTCAACACTAGGGTGGGACTGAACAACAGGATATGGAGTCAGAGTGCTGGGTGACTTCAACACTAGGGTGGGACTGAACAACAGGATATGGAGTCAGAGTGCTGGGTGACTTCAACACTAGGGTGGGACTGAACAACAGGATATGGAGTCAGAGTGCTGGGTGACTTCAACACTAGGGTGGGACTGAACAACAGGATATGGAGTCAGAGTGCTGGGTGACTTCAACACTAGGGTGGGACTGAACAACAGGATATGGAGTCAGAGTGCTGGGTGACTTCAACACTAGAGTGGGACTGAACAACAGGATATGGAGCGGAGTGGTGGGTGACTTCAACACTAGGGTGGGACTGAACAACAGGATATGGAGTCAGAGTGCTGGGTGACTTCAACACTAGAGTGGGACTGAACAACAGGATATGGAGCGGAGTGCTGGGTAGGCATGGTGTTGGCCAGGTCAATGAGAACGGAATGAGACTGCTAACTCTGTGCTGATCATGATCTCAGTGCCACTGGCACCTTGTTCCAGCTGAAGAACAAATATAAAACATCATAGATGCCCCCACGCTCCAAACACAGGCCCCTGATTGACTACATCATAGATGCCCCCACGCTCCAAACACAGGCCCCTGATTGACTACATCATAGATGCCCCCACGCTCCAAACACAGGCCCCTGATTGACTACATCATAGATGCCCCCACGCTCCAAACACTGGAACCTGATTGACTACGTCATAGATGCCCCCACGCTCCAAACACGGGCCCCTGATTGACTACATCATAGATGCCCCCACGCTCCAAACACGGGCCCCTGATTGACTACATCATGGATGCTCCCACGCTCCAAACACTGGAACCTGATTGACTACGTCACAGTGAGACGTTCCGACACTAATGACGTCCTGCTGACACGTGACACGAGGGTTACTGAATGCTGGACATATCACGGTGTGGTACTTGCTAAACTCCAGGTGAGAATACGTCCAGCTACATCTTGACCAGCGGTCTGTAGGGGGGGCCAGCTACATCTTGGCCAGCGGTCTGTAGGTGGGGCCAGCTACATCTTGGCCAGCGGTCTGTAGGGGGAGCCAGCTACATCTTGGCCAGCGGTCTGTAGGGGGGGCCAGCTACATCTTGGCCAGCGGTCAGTAGGGGGGGCCAGCTACATCTTGGCCAGCGGTCTGTAGGGGGGGCCAGCTACATCTTGGCCAGCGGTCTGTAGGGGGGGCCAGCTACATCTTGGCCAGCGCTCTGTAGGGGGGGCAGATGAAGCTCTACAAGTACCAGCTAAAAACGTTGCTGAAGAAGTGCAACATCAAACCCACAGACCTTGAGGACGCTGCTGCCAACCGTTCCACCTGGTGGTAGCTCTGCCTGAGCGGTGTACAGAGGTGGGAGGAGGAGAGGAGCACAGAGACAGCGACCATGCCTGCCCCCACCAACACAGACTGTACATACCCCACCTGAAATAAAGTTTGTGGATCTTGGACCAAGTAACCAAATTATTCAGTTAACTCAGAAGTAGAAGTCATCATCGGATACAATGGACTACCATAAGCAACAGGTATGTGTGTGTAACAGGTGTGTGTGTGTAACAGGTGTGTGTGTGTGTGTAAGTGTAACAGGTGTCTTACTGGCTGCTGTCGTTTGGTTCGTCTCCATCGGAGGAAGACGATGGCGAGTGGGAGGGGCCAGAGGGAGCGGACGTGTGGTGATTCGTTAATCTACTTCCTCCCTGGTCATATGGAGCCGACCAATCCATGTAGCCCATTGTCCCAGACAGCGAATCATTGCAGTCCGGCAGGGGGGCCAGGTTCTGGAACAGAGAGGCGTGGCCTGGTCCACACGGAGCATTCGGATAGGGTGGATTTACCCCCTGGGGAGGAAACACACCGGTTGTGTCTCAAAATGCATACTATCGTACTCCACACTCATGCTCCAAGTACATTCTCCCACAACCTTCTCTTCAGTACGTTCTTGTGAGGACGATAGTGTGGAGAACACATAAAACATGATATTAGAGCAGCACTCCTACTGAATTACCTTCACGCTGAGCAGCACTCCCCCTACTGTATTACCTCACGCTGAGCAGCACTCCCCCTACTGTATTACCTTCACGCTGAGCAGCACTCCCCCTACTGTATTACCTCACGCTGAGCAGCACTCCCCCTACTGTATTACCTCACGCTGAGCAGCACTCCCCCTACTGTATTACCTTCACGCTGAGCAGCACTCCCCCTACTGTATTACCTTCACGCTGAGCAGCACTCCCCCTACTGTATTACCTCACGCTGAGCAGCACTCCCCTCTGTTGTATTACCTCACGCTGAGCAGCACTCCCCCTACTGTATTGCTGAGCAGCATTCCCCCTACTGTATTACCTCACGCTGAGCAGCATTCCCCCTACTGTATTACCTCACGCTGAGCAGCATTCCCCCTACTGTATTACCTTCACGCTGAGCAGCACTCCCCCTACTGTATTACCTTCACGCTGAGCAGCACTCCCCCTACTGTATTACCTCACGCTGAGCAGCACTCCCCTCTGTTGTATTACCTCACGCTGAGCAGCATTCCCCCTACTGTATTACCTCACGCTGAGCAGCACTCCCCTCTGTTGTATTACCTCACGCTGAGCAGCACTCCCCCTACTGTATTGCTGAGCAGCATTCCCCCTACTGTATTACCTCACGCTGAGCAGCATTCCCCCTACTGTATTACCTTCACGCTGAGCAGCACTCCCCCTACTGCATTACCTTCACGCTGAGCAGCACTCCCCCCTACTGTATTACCTCACGCTGAGCAGCACTCCCCCTACTGTATTACCTTCACGCTGAGCAGCACTCCCCCTACTGTATTACCTTCACGCTGAGCAGCACTTCCCCTACTGTATTACCTCACGCTGAGCAGCACTCCCCTCTGTTGTATTACCTCACGCTGAGCAGCATTCCCCCTACTGTATTACCTCACGCTGAGCAGCACTCCCCCTACTGTATTGCTGAGCAGCATTCCCCCTACTGTATTACCTCACGCTGAGCAGCACTCCCCTCTACTGTATTAACACACGCTGAGCAGCATTCCCCCTACTGTATTGCTTAGCAGCATTCCCCCTACTGTATTACCTCACGCTGAGCAGCACTCCCCTCTACTGTATTACCTCATCACTCCCCCTACTGTATTACCTCACACTGAGCAGCATTCCCCCTACTGTATTACCTCACGCTGAGCAGCACTCCCCCTACTGTATTACCTCACGCTGAGCAGCACTCCCCTACTGTATTACCTCAGCACTCCCTCTACTGTATTACCTCACGCTGAGCAGCACTCGCCCCTACTGTATTACCTCACGCTGAGCAGCACTCCCCCTACTGTATTACCTTCACGCTGAGCAGCACTCCCCCTACTGTATTACCTTCACGCTGAGCAGCACTTCCCCTACTGTATTACCTCACGCTGAGCAGCACTCCCCTCTGTTGTATTACCTCACGCTGAGCAGCATTCCCCCTACTGTATTACCTCACGCTGAGCAGCACTCCCCTCTGTTGTATTACCTCACGCTGAGCAGCACTCCCCCTACTGTATTGCTGAGCAGCATTCCCCCTACTGTATTACCTCACGCTGAGCAGCACTCCCCTCTGTTGTATTACCTCACGCTGAGCAGCATTCCCCCTACTGTATTACCTCACGCTGAGCAGCACTCCCCTCTGTTGTATTACCTCACGCTGAGCAGCACTCCCCCTACTGTATTGCTGAGCAGCATTCCCCCAACTGTATTACCTCACGCTGAGCAGCACTCCCCTCTACTGTATTACCTCACGCTGAGCAGCACTCCCATTACTGTATTAACACACGCTGAGCAGCATTCCCCCTACTGTATTGCTTAGCAGCATTCCCCCTACTGTATTACCTCACGCTGAGCAGCACTCCCCTCTACTGTATTACCTCATCACTCCCCCTACTGTATTACCTCACACTGAGCAGCATTCCCCCTACTGTATTACCTCACGCTGAGCAGCACTCCCCCTACTGTATTACCTCACGCTGAGCAGCACTCCCCTACTGTATTACCTCAGCACTCCCTCTACTGTATTACCTCACGCTGAGCAGCACTCGCCCCTACTGTATTACCTCGTGCTGAGCAGCACTCCCCTCTACTGTATTACCTCCCGCTGAGCAGCACTCCCCCTACCGTATCTTCTCACACTGAGCAGCATTCCCCCCTACAATTACCTCCCGCTGAGCAGCATTCCCCCTACTGTATTGCTAAGCAGCATTCCCCCTACTGTATTACCTCACGCTGAGCAGCACTCCCCCTACTGTATTGCTGAGCAGCATTCCCCCTACTGTATTACCTCACGCTGAGCAGCACTCCCCCCTACTGTATTACCTCACACTGAGCAGCACTCCCCCTACTGTATTACCTCAGCACTCGCCCCTACTGTATTACCTCATGCTGAGCAGCACTCCCCTCTACTGTATTACCTCCCGCTGAGCAGCACTCCCCCTACTGTATTACCTCAGCACTCCCCCTACTATATTACCTCAGCACTCCCCCTACTGTATTACCTCACACTGAGCAGCACTCCCCCTACTGTATCACCTCACACTGAGCAGCACTCCCCCTACTATATCACCTCACACTGAGCAGCACTCCCCCTACTGTATTACCTCACGCTGAGCAGCACTCTACCTACTGTATTACCTCAGCACTCCCTCTAATGTATTACCTCACACTGAGCAGCAATCCCCCTACTGTATTACCTCATGCTGAGCAGCACTCCCCCTACTGTATTACCGCACGCTGAGCAGCACTCCCCCTACTGTATTACCTCAGCACTCCCCCTACTGTATTACCTCAGCACTCCCCCTACTGTATTATCTCACGATGAGCAGCACTCCCCCTACTGTATTACCTCACACTGAGCAGCACTCCTACTGTATTACCTCAGCACTCCCCCTACTGTATTACCTCAGCACTCCCCCTACTGTATTACCTCAGCACTCCCCCTACTGTATTACCTCATGCTGCACCTCCCCCTACTGTATTACCTCAGCACTCCCCCTACTGTATTACCTCACGCTGAGCAGCACTCCCCCTACTGTATTACCTCACGCTGAGCAGCACTCCCCCTACTGTATTACCTCACACTGACCATCACTCCCCTACTGTTTTACCTCACGCTGAGCAGCACTCCCCCTACTGTATTACCTCACACTGAGCAGCACTCCTACTGTATTACCTCAGCACTCCCCCTACTGTATTACCTCAGCACTCCCCCTACTGTATTACCTCAGCACTCCCCCTACTGTATTACCTCATGCTGCACCTCCCCCTACTGTATTACCTCAGCACTCCCCCTACTGTATTACCTCACGCTGAGCAGCACTCCCTCTACTGTATTACCTCACGCAGAGCAGCACTCCCCCTACTGTATTACCTCACGCGGAGCAGCACTCCCCCTACTGTATTACCTCACGCTGAGCAGCACTCCCCCTACTGTATTACCTCACGCTGAGCAGCACTCCCTACTGTATTACCTCACGCTGAGCAGCACTCCCCAGACTGTATTACCTCACGCTGAGCAGCACTCCCCCTACTATTACCTCACGCTGAGCAGCACTCCCCCTACTGTATTACCTCACGCTGAGCAGCACTCCCTACTGTATTACCTCACGCTGAGCAGCACTCCCCAGACTGTATTACCTCACGCTGAGCAGCACTCCCCAGACTGTATTACCTCACGCTGAGCAGCACTCCCCCCTACTGTATTACCTCAGCACTCCCCACTACTGTATTACCTCACGCTGAGCAGCACTCCCCCTACTGTATTACCACACGCTGAGCAGCACTCCCCCTACTGTATTACCTCACGCTGAGCAGCACTCCCCTCTACTGTATTACCTCACGCTGAACAGCACTCCCCTCTACTGTATTACCTCACACTGAGCAGCACTCCCCCTACTGTATTACCTCACGCTGAGCAGCACTCCCCCTACTGTATTACCTCAGCACTCCCCCTACTGTATTACCTCAGCACTCCCCCTACTATATTACCTCAGCACTCCCCCTACTGTATTACCTCAGCACTCCCCCTACTGTATTACCTCACGCTGAGCAGCACTCCCCCTACTGTATTACCTCAGCACTCCCCCTACTGTATTACCTCAGCACTCCCCCTACTGTATTACCTCAGCACTCCCCCTACTGTATTACCTCATGCTGCACCTCCCCCTACTGTATTACCTCAGCACTCCCCCTACTGTATTACCTCTCGCTGAGCAGCACTCCCCCTACTGTATTACCTCACGCTGAGCAGCACTCCCCTCTACTGTATTACCTCACGCTGAGCAGCACTCCCCCTACTGTATTACCTCAGCACTCCCCCTACCGTATTATCTCACGCTGAGCAGCACTCCCCCTACTGTATTACCTCAGCACTCCCCCTACTGTATTACCTCACGCTGAGCAGCACTCCTACTGTATTACCTCAACTCTCCCCCTACTGTATTACCTCAGCACTCCCCCTACTGTATTACCTCAGCACTCCCCCTACTGTATTACCTCAGCACTCCCCCTACTGTATTACCTCAGCACTCCCCCTACTGTATTACCTCAGCACTCCCCCTACTGTATTACCTCATGCTGCACCTCCCCCTACTGTATTACCTCAGTACTCCCCCTACTGTATTACCTCACGCTGAGCAGCACTCCTACTGTATTACGTCAGCACTCCCCCTACTGTATTACCTCACGCTGCACCTCCCCATTCACTGACCCTTCTTGCAGCCAGGACAATGGCAACAATAGACAAAACAAGATATACAAAAATCTAACATTTTACTTCATAATTATCAGCTAGATATATGAACCGTAATCGTAAGCCAGCTAGCTAGTTAAACAGGAAAAAATTATCCAAAACTAATGTAACGCAAGGTACAGTAGATTCTTCATGGCCATCGGGCTCGCTAACTCTAGTAGCTAGCCAGTTAGCTCTAATGATTTACCTTGGGCTTATGACCTACACACACTACAGTGGGTATTGTAGGCAGGTAACCATGCCAAAATTAACACAGAATGTATTTATTAACGTATCAAGATCAAATAGTGTAGTGAGGCGACATATGAGATGTGAACAGGCAACATTTCATTCCCAGGTTGGAGTGTATTTTCTCACTTTAGCACAAATAATGGCCACCATTGATTTCAAGAAAATTAGCATAACTTTTTAAATGGTTACGTCATATTTCTTTGCGTTCTTTCTGTTGAAGTTTGTACATATTTTTAAGCATGCATCGATGCAAACAGAGCACGCATTCGAAAAGTGCCCTCCGTGCTCCGTCTCGCATACTTTGATTTGGACTTTTACTCCAACCCTCCCGTGTTCCGATTTGCCAAGTATGCATTTTGAAAAACACCCACAGAGAGAGAGTGCGACCGCGAGCGAGCGAGAGACCCGCTTCAGGAAACTAGTCATATTTTGCACATCACACAGGACAGGCAATTTTGTTTTTAATCAAAAAGCTTTTTTTTAGCAGAAATGCCTTCTAGAACATGACCCTAACCCTTCTAGAACATGACCCTAACCCTTCTAGAACATGACCCTAACCCTTCTAGAACATGACCCTAACCCTAACCCTTCTAGAACATGACCCTAACCCTAACCCTTCTAGAACATGTAAACTTTCTGCCTTAATAACAAAGTTATATTCAAACTGTAAATAAGAAATACAATTGTTAAATTACGAGCCTAGTTGGTTTAGCCACAGAAAAAGACAGGATTTTTGGCTGAGCTAATGGATGGGCTGGACATGCTGGGAGAAGTGTTTGGATTGGTCTGCCATGTCGCATGCTTCAGTTGATAACGTGAGCTGCTCAGTATGTGTTGATAGTCCTTTCTACCACAGCGTTTTGGAACGCTATAACGTTAGCCATCGAGAACTGAAAAAGTTGCCACTTTTCTCAACAACATTGATGCCCTGAAATTAGCAGGTGCTGTTGACAAATCAGTCCGAGCTTCAAGTTCCTTGGTGTCCACATCAACAAACGATCATCGTCCAAACACACCAAGACAGTCGTGAAGAGGGCATGACCACAACTATTCCCCCTCCTGACACTGAAAAGATTTGGCATGGGTCCCCAGATCCTCAAAAAGTTATTCAGCTTGTGACGGCCCTGAATTATTTTGAGCCGTCTCAGTGCTTCTCCTTCCAATAGGGTGCTTTCCCTTTAATTCCCAATTAAATAGCCAGCATCAGCTGCGCAAAAAGGGCGTTTGTGATGGAGACGTGACTGAGGATGTGTTCCCAAAGCTTCTCTATTCCGGTTGTTTTGTTGCTGTTAAACGTGTGTTTTGTAGCCTGAGAGAGTTTACCCAGGATCGGATCCACTCTTTGCGTCCGTCCGTGGACTACTCCTCTCCGTTCTTCATGGCCTTTCTCCGCTGGAGATCTATTGGCGGATTGTCTGACTGACCGACTGACTACCACCTTTTTTGTATACGGTATTTCATTTGTTTTGATATGATGTATACGGTGATGATTTATGTAGTTAGATGTAGTTGAGGACTTAGTAAGAGCTGATACGCTTTAAAGTTCTGTGGTAAAATTGTTATATTGATTGTATGATTTAATACTGGGTTTACGCTACACGGAATGAACGGACAAACATTGCGTGACAAAAGTCACTTGAGTTCACTGAACTCCTTTACCGGGCTGGACTCTTTTTAGGCCCGAGGTACAGGACATTTCTGGAGGAACCAGAACTCATTGTGTTATATTATTATGTGTGTGTAATTCATTGATGTTGCTAATACAACCCACGCAAAAGAATACAGTTGTTTTGAAGTTCTTTTCAATGTTTTAAGGGTTTATGAAAAGTTGATTTCCCTCCTGACGTTTACATAAGTCCTTTGTATTGGTGTAGACTTGACGGACCAGATGGGACTCATTCCCTCCCAAACTAAAAGGAGAAACCAATGTTTTCTCTGGTAGGCACAACCTACCTGGCACCCCTATAAAAAATAACCTCAAGTCAAAACCGTTACAAGCTGCAACATGTATCACCGCCTGGTAAGGCAACTGCTCGGCCTCCAACCACAAGGCACTGGGGCGGCAGGGTAGCCTAGTGGTTAGAGCGTTGGACTAGTAACCGGAAGGTTGCGAGTTCAAACCCCCGAGCTGACAAGGTACAAATCTGTCGTTCTGCCCCTGAACAGGCAGTTAACCCACTGTTCCCAGGCCGTCATTGAAAATAAGAATTTGTTCTTAACTGACTTGCCTGGTTAAATAAAGGTAAAATAAAAAATAAAATAAAAAAAAACTACAGAGGGTAGTGCGTATGGCCCAGTACCTCACTGGGGTCAAGCATCCTGCCATCCAGGACCTATATACCAGGCGGTGTCAGAAGAAGGCCCAAAAAATTGCCAAAGACTCCAGCCGCCCTAGTCATAGACTGTGCTCTCTGCTACCGCACAGCAAGTGGTACTGGAGAACCAAGTCTAGGTCCAAACAGCTGCTACCCCCAAGCCATAAGACTCCTGAACAGCTAATAAAATGGCTACCCGGACTATTTGCATTGTCCACACCCCCAATTTTTATTTTTTACACTGCTGCTACTCTGTTTATTATCTATGCATAGTCACTTTACACCTACCTACATATTACCTCAATTACCTCAACTAACCGGTGCCCCCACACATTGACTCTGTACCGGAACCCCCTTTATATAGCCTCGCTACTGTTATTTTATTGTTGCTCCTTGAAAATAAATTATTGTATTTTTTAAGTTTATTTTTTGTAAATACTTTTTACTTTTCACAACGCCTGTTGTATTTGGCGCATGTGACAAAAATTGATTTGGAAAAAGTTGTGATGAGCTACTTTCTGCACACACCATGGTCAGCATGAAACATATACCCTGATGAAGACAGCTTGGCTGTCGAAACGTTGGTAATTACATTGTTGCATCTGAGCTCCTAGAGTGTGCGGCTCTCTTATTTTTCCAGCATGAAACAGTGACTTGAAACAACGCTGGCCAAACAAGATGCAGCTAAAAACAAAATGGAGTTAAATGGTTCCAGTCTGTCGTGAAGAGTGCATTCATGTTTCTAATTCAGTCAGAGAGTAATTTTAATTTCAAGTTAAAGCTGTTAGCCAGCTGGAGAACATTAGCTTGCCGGCTCGCTAGCTAAAGTTACATGTATGATCTGTGTAGTAATATTATTCTAATCAGAAATCCATTTGCATTTATTTTTATGGCCTAAATATTTGCCAGCTAACATTGAACAGGGTTGGTTAGCTTTAGCTACCTGGTTCATTGTTTAGCTAGCTAGCTAGCTAGCTATGTTTAAACAAGATACTTCACCAGATGATTACATGACCCATCCACTTAGCTAGCTAGATGTGTCTGGGGGTGATTACAGCCATCTATTGTATTTCATGAACATGTGTAGACAATAGTGACCCATCCACTTAGCTCAGGGATGCTTAAACTTTTTCAGCCTGGGACCTAAATAAAAATGTGTTTTTCTAGGACCCAAGCTTATGAAAACATGCAACTATACATAAATATGGTACATTACAATGTTATTTGTTTTAGGCTGACATAATGGCAATGTAATACCCATATACTGTATATAGCACTTCATGTTTATTTTTCCCCATTAAACACACAAATTAAACACAAATAATTTTCATTCTGAGCTAGAAGAAGACGTATTGATCACGTCACACAGATGTATAACAGAACACACACAGTCCTAATGAGGTGTGTGGCTGGTTGAACTTTTCAACAAGCAGGTCTATTCTGGGCTCAGTTTGAGACCGTGCAACCCTGAGGTCATGCTCAGTATTGAGTCTGTTTCTGTACTTGTTTTAAGTATGCCAGAGTTGATAACCCTGACTCACATTATGTGGTGCCAAACTGGACCAGAACATCTCCTGCTTTCTCAGTCAGGCAGGAGACCGCTTCCTGCTGTAGATGAACAACCCAGAACTGTGCGAGTGTTTGCCTCAAAAAACATCTCATTTTTAATTAGTTTATTCCAGTACAGAATAAAACTAATTGTATTTTAACAGTTCCAAAAGACTTTCAACAAACATTTATACAGTAAAATGCACAGTAGGGCTGATTGTACATCTTCATATGTACTGTTAATTAGCTAGCTCCGGCTAACAATAGCTAGCTAGCTATTAGCTGTGTTCAAGGGGATTGTTTGAAAGAGAAACACTACTAGGAGAGATAGTACTCCCTTATGTCTGCTGATCATCACCTGTTATTAAGTGACAACAATGCATTGATAGCTGTCTAACTTGTCCACTGTCAAAGCCCTGTTTCCTAAAGCGTTCCGCCCTGTCCTCAAAGAACTCCCTGGGTTTACCATCATGCTGTGGATGTTTGGTCAGGGTGTGTTTTAATTTGTTATTTTTGAGAGAGTCATGACTAAAGCACTGCACGCACAAAACACATTGTGGGCACTCCTTGTTATTTCTCAAAGTTTGTATGAAACCACAGAAACAGTCATGACAATTGAGCTCAGTCAGAACTAGGGCGGTCATGAAATTATCATTTTTTAAATTTCACCTTTATTTAACCAGGTAGGCTAGTTGAGAACAAGTTCTCATTTACAACTGCGACCTGGCCAAGATAAAGCAAAGCAGTGCGACACAAAGCATGGCCAGCCATAGAAAAATGCGTATTGAAATGATCAATTATCGCAGATTTATCGGTGGTGAAAGTGTTCTCTAGCCTCAGTGCAGTGGGCAGCTGGGAGGAGGTGCTCTTATTCTCCATGGACTTTATAGCATCCCATGTAATATAGCCTACACCTTCACAATAAGTCCATTATTTATTTTAGACAGGCCTGAAGAAAATGTAGTCTATTTCAGAAGAACAGAAAAGCATACTCTGAAGTTGTCCTTATGTTACGCCCTGGTGTGGCTACACTAGTTCATTTAGCAGTGTTAGGTGCTACAGGACATAGAACTGACAGACGACCAAGAGCTCAAACCAAGTTTATTCACCCAAAGGGTCACAGCTGAACAAAGACATGTTCCCACCAGCACAAGTATACAGTTGAAGTCAGAAGTTTACATACACTTAGGCTGGAGTCATTAAAACTCACTTTTGAACCACTCCACAAATTTCTTGTTAACAAACTATAGATTTGGCAAGTCAGTTAGGACATCTACTTTGTGCGTGACACAAGTGTTTTTTACAACATTTGTTTACAGACAGATTATTTCACTTACAGTTCATTGAATCACAATTCCAGTGGGTCAGAAGTTTACATACACTAAGTTGACTGCCTTTAAACAGCTTGAAAAATTCCAGAAAATGATGTCATGACTGTAGAAGCTTCTGATAGGCTAACTGACATAATTTGAGTCAATTGGAGGTGTACCTGTGGATGTATTTCAAGGCCTACCTTCAAACTCAGTGCCTCTTTGCTTAACATCATGTGAAAATCAAAAGAAATCAGCCAAGACCTCAGGAAAAAAATAGTAGACCTCCACAAGTCTGGTTCATCCTTGGAGCTATTTCCAAATGCCTGAAGGTATCACGTTCATCTGTACAAACAATAGTACGCAGGTATAAACACCATGGGACCACGCAGCCGTAATACCGCTCAGGAAGGAGACACGTTCTGTCTCCTAGATATGAACGTACTTTGGTACGAAAAGTGCAAATCAATCCCAGAACAACAGCAAAGGAACTTGTGAAGATGCTTGAGGAAACAGGTACAAAAGTATCTATATCCATAGTTAAACGGGTCCTATATCAACATAACCTGAAAGGATGCTCAGCAAGGAAGAAGCCACTGCTCCAAAACCGCCATAAAAAAGCCAGACTACCGTTGCAACTGCACAAGGGGACAAAGATGGTACTTTCTGGAGAAATGTCCTCTGGTCTGATGAAACAAAAATGGAACTGTTTGGCCATAATGACCATCATTATGTTTGGAGGAAAAAGGGGAGGCTTGCAAGAACTCCATCCCAACCGTGATGCACGGGGGTGGCAGCATCATGTTGTGGGGGTGCTTTGTTGCAGGAGGGACTGGTGCACTTCACAAAATAGATGGCAAAACACTGGTTTATTTAAGGTCCCACAGTTTACTGTGCAGAAATCATACCATGAAGTCCAAGGAAATGGCCATAGATCTAGACAGAATTGTGATGAGGCGTATCTACACTACATGACCAAAAATGTGGGGAAACCTGCCCATCGAACATCTCATGGGTATTAACATGGAGTTGGTTCCCCCTTAGCTGTTCTAAACAGCCTCCACTCTTCTGGGAAGGTTTACCACTAGATGTTGGAACATTGCTGTGGGGACTTGCTTCCATTCAGCCACAAGCATTAGTGAGATCGGCACTGACGTTGGGGGTTAAGTTCAAGGCTCTGTGCAGGCCAGTCAAGTTCTTGCACAATGATCGACAAACCTTTTCTTTATGGACCTCGCTTTGTGCACGGGTGCATTGTCATGCTGAAACAGGAAAAGGCCTTCCCCCAAACTGTTGCCACAAAGTTGGAAGCACAGAATTGTATGCGTTAAGATTTCAAATCAAAATCAAATCAAATCCCCTTCACTGGAACTAAGGGGCCCAAACCATGAAAAACAGCCCCAGACCATTACTCATCCTCCAAACTTTAGTTGGCATTTTTCATTGGGGCAGGTAGAGTTCTCCTGGCATTCGCCAAACCCAGATTAGTCCGTCCGACTGCCAGATAGTGATGCGTGATTATTCACTCCAGAGAACACGTTTCCACTGCTTCAGAGTCCAATGGCGGTGAGCTTTACGCCACTCCAACCAACACTTGGAATTACGCCGGCTTGTATGCAGCTGCTCTGCCATGGAAAACCATTTCATGAAGCTCCCAAAGAACAGTTATAGTGCTGCTTTGCAGTTTAGAACTCGGCAATGAGTGTTGTAAAGATGGTTTGTCCTCGGTTACGTGCTACGCAGTCCCGTTCTGTGAGCTAGTGTGGCCTACCATTTCACGGCTGAGTCGGTGTTGCTCTTACCCAGACTTCCTAGAGCTGGCTGTCGGACCAAACGGGCATGGACCTTGGTCAGGGAGATGACCAAGAACCCAATTACCACTCTGACAGAGTTCCTTGGCTGAGATGGAAAAAAACCTGTCTGAAGGACAACAGTCTCTGGGATTTAAGTGGAGAGTGGCCAGACAGAAGCCTGTCTATCCTGAGAAAAAGGTACATGACAGCCTGTCATGTGAAGGCATGTGAAAGAATTAAAGCATAAAGGCAAAAGATTGTGGTCTGATAAGACAAAAATAAAATGTAAAAAATAACTTCGGCCTCAATGCAAATTTCTGGAGGAAACCAGGCACAGCTCATCACCCGTCTAACATCATCCCTGCCGTGAAGCATGGTGGTGGCAGCATCATGCTATGGGGATGCTTTTCAGCATCAGGGACTTGGAGACTGGTAAAGATAGAGGGAGAAATTAATGGAGCCAAATACAGGCAAATCCTTGATGACAACCTGCTTCAGCGTGCAAATGACCTTAGACTGGGGCGAAGATATATGTTCCAACAGGACAATGATCCCAAAGCATACAGCCAAAGCAATGCTGGAACAGCTTCAGAACAATAATGTTAAATATAGCTCCTATAAAGCCCTTGAATGGATTAGCCAAAGCCCAGACTTGAATCCCATTGAAAATCTGTGGAAAGACTTGAAGATTGCTGTTCACCGCCACTCCCCATATAACTTAAGAGCTTGAGAAAATCCGCAAATCTAGATGTACAAAGCTGATAGACATACCCAAGAAGACTCAAAGCTGATAGACATACCCAAGAAGACTCAAAGCTGGAATCGCCACCAAAAGGTGCTTCTACAAAGTATTGACTCGGGTGTGAATACTTATGTAAATTAGATATCTGTATTTTGTTTTCAATAAATGAACAAACATTTCTATAAACTTGTTTTTACTTTGTCATTATGGGGTATTGTGTGTAGATCGGTGAGAATTTGTTAATGAATGTTTAACTCCGGTTGTAACAACTAAATGAGGAATAAATAAAGGTGTATCAATACTTTGTGAAGGGACATCAGAGACTCCTACCTGGTGCTTTCCAGGCTGCATTGCCCCCATGTGGCCAGGAGGACTGCCAAAAGGAGCCGGACCAAACCCTGGCACCACACAGAAAGACAAATGGACACATCCAGTTAAGCAAGCCTAACGATTTCAGAGGAAAAGCACTTCTTTTCAGACTACAGTAGATATGATTGGCAGGTGCCTTAGCCCAGTGCTTCTCAGTCCTCTACTCAAGAACCCTCAGACGTCTCAATGTTGTTGGGACCAGCTCACCTGATTCAACTAGTCAGGGGCTGGAAGATTAGTTGACAAGTTCAATCAGGTGTGCCATCTCTGGAATAAACCAAATACATGGAACTGCTGGAGGTCCCCGAGGAGAGGTTTGAGTATGATGGCTTCAGCCAATGGCAGAGTTACTCACAAAGGTAGGGGGAGGGTCCCATGGAGAGTGGGCGTGGTTTAGAGGCAGATGAGAAATACTCCACAGCCTTCTTAAAACGTTCCACCTTATCCTCCATACGAGACTAGAGAGAATGTGAGCAAAAGAGAGGAGGGGTGACAGAAAGCTAGTGGTACTGTTATTTTGGCAGTCTCGACTTAAGGTACATGGCTTATAGATTGCAGGCCTGCATAGGACAAAGGCTAAGCAGCTAGCAGGATACTGCTCTGTTTCAGCTGGTATGGTCAGTCTAGCTGTATGGAGGAGAAGGTACTGCTCTGTTTCAGCTGGTATGGTCAGTCTAGCTGTATGGAGAAGGTACTGCTCTGTTTCAGCTGGTATGGTCAGTCTAGCTGTATGGAGGAGAAGGTACTGCTCTGTTTCAGCTGGTATGGTCAGTCTAGCTGTATGGAGGAGGAGGTACTGCTCTGTTTCAGCTGGTATGGTCAGTCTAGCTGTATGGAGGAGAAGGTACTGCTCTGTTTCAGCTGGTATGGTCAGTCTAGCTGTATGGAGGAGAAGGTACTGCTCTGTTTCAGCTGGTATGGTCAGTCTAGCTGTATGGAGGAGAAGGTACTGCTCTGTTTCAGCTGGTATGGTCAGTCTAGCTGTATGGAGGAGAAGGTACTGCTCTGTTTCAGCTGGTATGGTCAGTCTAGCTGTATGGAGGAGGAGGTACTGCTCTGTTTCAGCTGGTATGGTCAGTCTAGCTGTATGGAGGAGAAGGTACTGCTCTGTTTCAGCTGGTATGGTCAGTCTAGCTGTATGGAGGAGAAGGTACTGCTCTGTTTCAGCTGGTATGGTCAGTCTAGCTGTATGGAGGAGGAGGTACTGCTCTGTTTCAGCTGGTATGGTCAGTCTAGCTGTATGGAGAAGGTGCTTTCTGTATCCATGTATCCTATCTAGACAGTTATGAAATCAGAGGAGTAGACAGGGTGGAGTGGGGATTGAACCCCGGTCTCCGGTGGGGAGATGAGTACATGTGTCTAGAGCAAGGACATTAGCACTAGACCACAGGCTCTACACATTTTAATCTTTCTGGACAGTAATGTGATTTCTTGATCCAAGCAAAGTATTTAAATGTGTACCTGGGATTGGTTGAAGACGTCCCTGGCAACAGCGTCGAGGTTCCCCAGGTCTTTAATGGAGGAGACGTACTCAGACACCGCCTTGATAACCACCTCACAGGGAGGCAGCACCAACTGGTGGGCACGCACCTAGAGGGTTAGAGGTCAGACACCGCCTTGATAACCACCTCACAGGGAGGCAGCACCAACTGGTGGGCACGCACCTAGAGGGTTAAAGGTCAGACCCCAGTGGAAGGGTTAAAGGTCAGAGGTTATACCTTGAGTGAGGCCAGGGGGTGTTCTGGTCCTAAAAGGCTCCAGTGGAAGGCAGCCAGGTCCTCATCAGGGAGAATATGGTTCCCTACGGGAGGGAGAAAGAGACCGGTAGTAAATAATAAAGTGTAAAAGGCGTGTTTGGTTGCGTCTCAGGGATCGCACAGTTAATCGATTAAAGATGAACAGACATTTTTCGGAAAGTTACGGTGATCTGCATCAATGAAGGATGACGCCGAGTTGAAGGATGGAGTTTTTCTGCCTAGAATCTCATTTAAGTTACTCAAGAGCTTTTTACAATCATTCTTTAAATTGATATTTGTTCCATTAGTATAGTTTTCTTTTTGTTAACTTCTTGGTGACAGGGGGACAGTATTGAGTAGCTTGGATGAATAAGGTGCCCAGAGTAAACTACCTGCTACTCCGTCCCAGATGCTAATATATGCATATTAGTAGTATTGGATAGAAAACACTGAAGTTTCTAAAACTGTTTGAATGATGTCTGAGTATAACAGAACTCATATGGCAGGCAAAAACCTGAGACAAATCCAACCAGGAAGTGGGAAATCTGAGGTTTGTAGTTCTATTTAAGCGATTGCCTATCCAATATGCTGTGTCTATGGGGCCAGATTGCACTTCCTAAGGCTTCCAGCAGATGTCAACAGTCTTTAGAAAGTTGTTTGAGGCTTCTATTGTGGAAGGTGGTCAAATAAGAGCTGTTTCAACAAGTGGACTAGGCTGAGGCCAATCATCAGTTGTTTACTGCACAGTCACGCGGGCTCACTGTGCCTTCTTTTTCCTCTGTAGTGAATACGCTATTGTCCGGTTGGAATATTATTGAAGACTTATTATAAAAAGACCCTAATGGTTTGATTGTAAACATCGTTTGACATCTACAAACTGTAAAGGAACTCTGACTTTGTCTGGATTTTGCACATTGTGCCTTTAGAATAGTGAACTAAACATGAACAAAAACGGAGGTATTTGGACAAATATGGACGTAATCGAACATTTCTTGTGGAAGTGGGAGTCCTGGGAGTGCATTCTGATGAAGATCAGCAAAGGTAAGTGAAGATTTATAATGCTATTTATGACTTTTGTTGACTATACCATTTGGCGGGTAAGTGTATGGCTTGCTTTTGTGGCTGAACGCTGTTCTCAGATTATTGAATATTGTGCTTTTGGCGTAAAGCTTTTTTGAAATCAGACACAGCGGTTGCATTAAGAACAAGTTTATCTTTAATTTGATGTAAAACATGTATCTTTCATCAAAGTTTATGATGAGTATTTCTGTTATTTGATGTGGCTCTCTGCAATTTCTCCGGATGTTTGAGGCATTTCTGAACATGGCGCCAATGTAAACTGACGTTTTTGGATATTAATATGAACTTAATCGAACAAAACATACATGTATTGTGTAACATGAGTCCTGGGAGTGTCATCTGATGAAGGTCGTCAAAGGTTAGTGATTCATTTGATCTATATTTCTGCTTTTTGTGACACCTCTCTTTGGTTGGAAAATGGCTGAATGCTTTCTGTGACTAGTTGCTGACCTAACATAATTATATGTCGGCTTTACCCGTAAAGCCTTTTTGAAATGGGACACTGTGGTTGGATTAACGAGAAGTGTATCTTTAAAATGGTGTAAAATACAGTGCCTTGCGAAAGTATTCGGCCCCCTTGAACTTTGCGACCTTTTGCGACATTTCAGGCTTCAAACATAAAGATATAAAGCTGTATTTTTTTGTGAAGAATTAACAACAAGTGGGACACAATCATGAAGTGGAACAACATTTATTGGATATTTCAAACTTTTTTTTTTGCGCAATATACGACTGATTGTTGTCCTATGGACAGAGGCTCCCACCTCAGCTGTAGATCTTTGCAGTTCATCCAGAGTGATCATGGGCCTCTTGGCTGCATCTCTGATCAGTCTTCTCCTTGTATGAGCTGAAAGTTTAGAGGGACGGCCAGGTCTTGGTAGATTTGCAGTGGTCTGATACTCCTTCCATTTCAATATTATCGCTTGCACAGTGCTCCTTGGGATGTTTAAAGCTTGGGAAATCTTTTTGTATCCAAATCCGGCTTTAAACTTCTTCACAACAATATCTCGGACCTGCCTGGTGTGTTCCTTGTTCTTCATGATGCTCTCTGCGCTTTTAACGGACCTCTGAGACTATCACAGTGCAGGTGCATTTATACGGAGACTTGATTACACACAGGTGGATTGTATTTATCATCATTAGTCATTTAGGTCAACATTGGATCATTCAGAGATCCTCACTGAACTTCTGGAGAGAGTTTGCTGCACTGAAAGTAAAGGGGCTGAATAATTTTGCACGCCCAATTTTTCAGTTTTTGCTTTGTTAAAAAAGTTTGAAATATCCAATAAATGTCATTCCACTTCATGATTGTGTCCCACTTGTTGTTGATTCTTCACAAAAAAATACAGTTTTATATCTTTATGTTTGAAGCCTGAAATGTGGCAAAAGGTCGCAAAGTTCAAGGGGGCCGAATACTTTCGCACATTGACTCTGTACCGGTGCCCCCAGTATATAGCCTCCACATTGACTCTGTACCGGTACCCCCTGTATATAGCCTCCACACTGACTCGGTACCGGTGCCCCCAGTATATAACCTCCACACTGACTCGGTACCGGTGCCCCCAGTATATAACCTCCACACTGACTCGGTACCGGTGCCCCCAGTATATAGCCTCCACATTGACTCTGTACCGGTGCCCCCTGTATATAGCCTCCACACTGACTCGGTACCGGTGCCCCCAGTATATAACCTCCACACTGACTCGGTACCGGTGCCCCCAGTATATAGCCTCCACATTGACTCTGTACCGGTGCCCCCAGTATATAGCCTCCACATTGACTCTGTACCGGTGCCCCCTGTATATAGCCTCCACACTGACTCTGTACCGGTGCCCCCAGTATATAGCCTCCACATTGACTCTGTACCGGTACCCCCTGTATATAGCCTCCACATTGACTCTGTACTGGTACCCCCTGTATATAGCCTCCACATTGACTCTGTACCGGTACCCCCTGTATATAGCCTCCACACTGACTCGGTACCGGTGCCCCCTGTATATAGCCTCCACACTGACTCTGTACCGGTACCCCCTGTATATAGCCTCCACACTGACTCAGTACCGGTGCCCCCTGTATATAGCCTCCACACTGACTCGGTACCGGTACCCCCTGTATATAGCCACCACACTGACTCGGTACCGGTGCCCCCTGTATATAACCTCCACACTGACTCGGTACCGGTACCCCCTGTATATAGCCACCACACTGACTCGGTACCGGTGCCCCCTGTATATAACCTCCACACTGACTCGGTACCGGTACCCCCTGTATATAGCCACCACACTGACTCGGTGCCCCCAGTATATAAGCTTCATTGTTATTCTTATTGTGTTACTTTATATTATTACTTTTTATTTTAGTCTACTCTGTAAAAAAATTCTTAACTCTTCTTGAACTGCACTGTTGGTTAAGGGCTTGTAAGTAAGCATTTCACGGTAAAGTCTACTCTGGTTGTATTCGGCGCATGTGACAAATAAAGTTTGATTTGACCACTGCACTTCATACATTTATTAAACATAAGAATGAGTTGTCACAAGCCGGCTCGTGGGAAGTGACAAAGTGCTCTTATAGGACCAGGGCACAAATAATATCATTTTGCTCTTTATTTAACCATCTTACATATAAAACGTTATTTCTAAAACAAAAATTGTGAATAACTCACCACAGGTTAATGAGAAGGGTGTGCTTGAAAGGATGCACATTACTCTGCAATGTTGGGTTGTATTGGACAGAGTCTCAGTCAAATCATTTCCCACACAGTTTGTGGCTGTATTTAGTTCATGCTAGTGAGGGCCGAGAATCCACTCTCACATAGGTACGTTGCTGCAAAGGGCATCAGTGTCTTATCCTGCCAAGGCAGGATACTCTGAGCACAGCCCAATCCAGAAATATGGCAGTGGCTTCTGATTCAATTACATTTTCACAGAACCACTTGTTGCAATTTCGATGAGCCTCTCATTCAGATATCGGTAAGTGGACTGGAGGCAGAGCATGAAAGGGATAACGAATCCAGTTGTTTGTGTCATCTGTTTCGGGAAAGTACCTGCGTAACTGCGCACCCAACTCAGGTGCTTCGCTATATCAGATTTGACATTGTCCGTAAGCTTGAATTAATTTGCACACAACAGCAAAAAATCATACAATGATGGAAAGACCTGTGTTGTCCTTAATGCACAGTGAAGTGCTCCAACTTCTTAATCATAGCCTCAGTTGCGGAGAGTCCCTGAAATCCTAGATTCAGATCATTCAGGCAAGAAAAAAACGATAAGAGAGCTGTGTGAGAAACTCGTCATCATGCAAGCGGGCAGACAAGTGAAGATTATTGTTAGTAAAGAAAACTAAGCTCGTCTCGCAATTTAAAAAAAAACATGTCAATACTTTACTTTACTTTACTTTTCAAAGGAATTTTTATTTAGAAAAAAAACATTTTTAAAATGTGAATCACATTTTTATTTACCCCAGTTTGGGAATACCTGTTGTACAGAATCTGCTTGCGAAGGTGTATTGTGGGCATTACCATGCAGTTGACTTCCTAACCTTTTTTGCTGTTAGCTGACATTAGCAAGCAAACTAGCTAACACTATGGATGTGACAAATTGACCATTTTGCTTAATGTTTAAATGGCCATTGTTTATCGGTTTTCTGTTAAAACTAAGAAGAAGAAAAAATGTAGAATGTTGAATATTGCCTCCGACCGGGTAATTAACTTATTCTACCAGCTACAGAAACATGTCGATAGCGACAATTGTTAACTTTCTGACATTAAAAAAATATATATATATATAATAATTTAAGTGCTGCATCAGGTCTGTATCTTATCAGACAGAATTCTGCTCTGGGGTAAAATGTTCTGTATTGTTTCCCTGACAATAAACATCGCTGATTGATGTGCTACGGTGGTGTTTTATGGTAGAGTAGCTAGATTAATTTTATTTCTACTAAGTCACAGTAATTTTCAAACTTTAAAGTTCTAATTTGGGAGATAATATTTGATTGACAGTTCTGGTTGCCTAGTGGCGGGCTTTAGTCATGCTTCAGAAGCGGCATTCCTTTACAGACAAATAAAATGTCTGTTCATAGAGGTTTCATGTTGGCATTTAAAAGGAGTGTAGCCTACCCTAAAAACCAGACAAACAAACCTTCTGTAGCCGAGGTGCTTTCAAGGGGCCACATTCCATTTTCTGAAAAGCGTTAACCATACAGGCTACCGGTAGCAACTGACTAGGTATCCCCTTTCCCTTTTGGTAGAGAAATTAACGTTCAAATCACTGGCAACAGCTCTGGTGGACATTCCTGCAGTCAGCATGCCAATTGCATGCTCCTTAAAACTTGAGACATCTGTAGCGTTGTGTGATAAAACTGCACATTTTAGAGTGGCCTTTTATTGTCCCCAGCACAAGGTGAACCTGTGTAATGATCATGCTGTTTAATCAGCTTCTTGATTTGCCCCACCGGTCAGCTGGATGGATGTGTTCTACACCTGCATTGCTTGCTGTTTGGGGTTTTAGGCTGGGTTTCTGTACAGCACTTTGAGATATCAGCTGATGTACGAAGGGCTATATAAATAAATTTGATTTGATGTGTTACGAACATTTTAGAGAAATAAGCTTTTTGTGCGTAATTTAACATTTCTGGGATCTTTTATTCGCCAAAGGTGCTTCTACAAAGTGTTGACTCAGGTGTGTGGATATTTATGTAAATACAATATTTCTGTATTTAATTTTCAATAACTTTGCTAACATTTCTAAAAACATGTTTTCACTTTGTTATTGTGGGGTATTGTGTGTAGATCGGTGAGAGAAAAAAATCCTTTTGGAATTCAGGCTTTAACACAAAATGTGGAATTTTAGGTATGAATACTTTCTGAAGGTACTGTACCTACCCAGCAGAGCAGCGAAGCAGGGCAGTTGTTGTGTCTTCAGACCCAGCTGTCTGGCTGCTTCAGAGAGCAGGTATTGGTGGGTGGTCAGGTTCTTGCCGTTCCAGGACAGTTTGAGGGCATGCGAGGAGAAGTAGGCGGGCACGTTGCAGAGAGCAAACTCTGAGTCCTGGGCGATCAGACCGCAGAAACCAAAGTCCCTGTAGAGGGACAGCACCTCCTGGTGGTGGTCCTCCAACGTCTGGACAACCTGGATAATACAATATTAGTGATGCACCGATATGACATTTTTGGACGATACCGATATCCAATATTTTCCCTGTCAAAAAAAAAAAAAAAAAAACGATACCGATAACCGATATTTATGATTTTAGCGGCCTTTTAAGCATTCTAGTACAGTTAAATAGTTAACACGGACGCAGCGGTCTAAGGCACTGCAAGAGGCGTGACTACAGTTCCTGGTTCGAATCCAGGCTGTATCACATCCGGCCGTGATTGGGAGTCCCATAGTGCGGCGCACACTTGGCCCAGCGTCGTCCGGGTTTAGCCGGGGTAGGTCGTCATTGTAAATAAGAACTTGTTCTTAACCGACTTGCCTAGTTAAATAAAGGTTTTACACACACACTGACCAAAAAGTTATTTTGTTGGCATTTACATATGTCCCCAATACCAGTCAAACATACAAAACCTATTTCTTTCACTTACTTGCTGTGCCGTTTCGTTGTTCAGTCGTTTCATTCTCAACCAGGGTTTCTATGGAACGCCGTTTGGGTCTTTGCATGTCAAAGAAGAGAACCCTATTTGACCTGTCAAATAACACGACATCTGTTTCAGTAGATGTATAGTTCGCTATAGCTACTACCTAACCATATTGCTAGGTGTCATCATCTAAAATAACCCTAATTTATAAGACCGTTCTTATTTGATTAATGGTGGTCGGACCCATCTATGTGAAGCTTGCCACAATAAGGTTTCGCCACAATAGTTGACTTTGCAGTTAGCCTTCAAAATAAAAGTATGGCATAATTCTACAATTTGTATTCATTTGCATTACTGTCAATGACACTTATTTTGAACGCAAACCGCAACCTCCAGTATTTTGCCAGTCCTTATTGTGGCTAGCTTCAAAACACATTAGCCGGTCCTGTCGAGCCAGATGAAGCCAGATGAAGCTAGCTGGCTGCTTATAACATTAGCTTTGGGCAACAGGGTTAAGTAGCTTGAAGTTCAATAGGCAAACAACAATACTTACAAGGATTACTAAATAATTGCTAAGAATAATGAAAATGACTGCAGTTTCAACAGGTCATTGTTTCAGGCTAGTTGTATTGGTGCTATCTAGGTACCAAGTTGAAGCTAGCCACCGCAGAAGTTGCGGTTGAACAAATGATGCTTTATTACCAACGTGGTATTGTAAACACATCGTTCATGGCCGGTGTTTGCAGACTTTTTTGTATAGCTTTGCCAGTGCTACTGTACCTTTTTTGACACGCAAAGACCGAAACGGCGTTCCGTAGTATGTCGTGAAGCTAATAGCAGTGATGCCATTACTGTGTAACTCCGGTCGGCGAAAGCCAACATCACCCACGACAGAGAACGGTTGATTGTCAAGGACAATGAATTCCATTATCTTGGCTTTAATGGATTTCACCTTTGAGTTGTCTCGCTGAAATTGTGTTAGTCTTTCAAATGACTGCTCGATCCACAGAGCAGACATTGTGTGTTAGTTTAGGAATGCTGTGTTGCACGTATAGCGAAAAAATCTTTGTGGCGTCATTACATCACGTACTTATGTTATATAGGTATGCACATCAGCGTTGACATCGGCTTTGCACCTCGGGGCGTTAAACTAGATATCCGATTCGTTCACCGATATATCGTACATCTGTATACAATATTACACATCTTAAACCCTCCTCTAACCCTGTAGAAAGGCCACCATGCTGAAATGTTGACCAAAGTGCCATGGTATAGAAGATACAGTAAGTACACCAGTAGTCTGCCCCACAGCCTTTATCCCACCCAGCACACATTACCATAACAGGTCCCACCCAGCACTCATTACCATAACAGGTCCCACCCAGCACTCATTACCATAACAGGTCCCACCCAGCACTCATTACCATAACAGGTCCCACCCAGCACTCATTACCATAACAGGTCCCACCCAGCACTCATTACCATAGCAGGTCCCACCCAGCACTCATTACCATAACAGGTCCCACCCAGCACTCATTACCATAACAGGTCCCACCCAGCATCCATTACCATAACAGGTCCCACCCAGCATCCATTACCATAACAGGTCCCACCCAGCACCCATTACCATAACAGGTCCCACCCAGCACGCATTACCATAACACATCCCACCCAGCACGCATTACCATAACACGTCCCACCCAGCACGCATTACCATAACACGTCCCACCCAGCACGCATTACCATAACAGGTCCCACCTAGCACTCATTACCATAACAGGTCCCAGCCAACCCTCATCTGACCATATGGTGATGCTGAACAACCAGGTAGTTACCCTTAGCAACAGGTGGAATAGGGGCTATCATGCATGTATTGCGGCAGCAGGTAGCCTAGTGGTTAGAGCGTTGGACTAGTAACCGAAAGGTTGTAAGATTGAATCCCTGAGCTGACAAGGTAAAAATCTGTCTTTCTGCCCCTGAACAAGGCAGATAACCCACTGTTCCTAGGGTGTCATTGAAAATAAGAATTTGTTCTTAACTGACTTGCCGAGATAAATAAAGGTACAAATAAATGTATACCTGGTTAAATAGGGCTGTTAAAATATAAAAGCTTAGTTCCAGGTGTGTCACCAAAGACCAGCCTCTAGTCCCTGTCTTGAAGTGAGGGTAGAAGACTGACAGACCACCCCAGCAAGAACAGTATTATGTATGAACACAAACAGGCATACACTGATTTACTGGGCTACTCTCCACTACCTATTAGTGTTAGTATTAGTCACCATACCAGAACTCTGACTGGCACTTGATCCAGACAAACTCAGCTACTGCTGGGCCTCTTGAGCTCAATATCATTACATTTGAACATTATGAATATTTTCAAGAGACAGTCATTATTGAATCAATTATACAAATCAATTTGACTTTGTTTTTACAAATCTAAATACAAAAGGAAATCATTTGAATGGTAAATGTCTATTGATAAACTGGCTAAATGAAGATGTAGCCTAGATCTATTCACAATGCAGGTGAATACATATTCAATAGGAGAGTGAACGCCTACAACTCAGTATTCAGCTTGTTTCGGCTGATATCGTCGGGCTACAGACAAACAATCCCTACAACTCAGTATTCAGCTTGTTTCGGCTGATATCGTGGGGCTACAGACAAACAATCCCTAAAACTCAGTATTCAGCTTGTTTCGGCTGATATCGTGGGGCTACAGACAAACAATCCCTACAACTCAGTATTCAGCTTGTTTCGGCTGATATCGTCGGGCTACAGACAAACAATCCCTACAACTCAGTATTCAGCTTGTTTCGGCTGATATCGTGGGGCTACAGACAAACAATCCCTAAAACTCAGTATTCAGCTTGTTTCGGCTGATATCGTCGGGCTACAGACAAACAATCCCTAAAACTCAGTATTCAGCTTGTTTCGGCTGATATCGTCGGGCTACAGACAAACAATCCCTAAAACTCAGTATTCAGCTTGTTTCGGCTGATATCGTCGGGCTACAGACAAACAATCCCTAAAACTCAGTATTCAGCTTGTTTCGGCTGATATCGTCGGGCTACAGACAAACAATCCCTAAAACTCAGTATTCAGCTTGTTTCGGCTGATATCGTCGGGCTACAGACAAACAATCCCTACAACTCAGTATTCAGCTTGTTTCGGCTGATATCGTGGGGCTACAGACAAACAATCCCTAAAACTCAGTATTCAGCTTGTTTCGGCTGATATCGTGGGGCTACAGACAAACAATCCCTAAAACTCAGTATTCAGCTTGTTTCGGCTGATATCGTGGGGCTACAGACAAACAATCCCTAAAACTCAGTATTCAGCTTGTTTCGGCTGATATCGTGGGGCTACAGACAAACAATCCCTACAACTCAGTATTCAGCTTGTTTCGGCTGATATCGTGGGGCTACAGACAAACAATCCCTAAAACTCAGTATTCAGCTTGTTTCGGCTGATATCGTCGGGCTACAGACAAACAATCCCTAAAACTCAGTATTCAGCTTGTTTCGGCTGATATCGTGGGGCTACAGACAAACAATCCCTAAAACTCAGTATTCAGCTTGTTTCGGCTGATATCGTGGGGCTACAGACAAACAATCCCTAAAACTCAGTATTCAGCTTGTTTCGGCTGATATCGTCGGGCTACAGACAAACAATCCCTAAAACTCAGTATTCAGCTTGTTTCGGCTGATATCGTCGGGCTACAGACAAACAATCCCTTCCACAGGAATTATTTTATTGGCAGCTGCTAGTAGAACATTTTATTGTACTGATCAACAACATTTGCATAGAAGAGGCAATATTTTATAAAGGTGTGGGCTGTTTAATTAATGATGTCATTCACAAGGCAGAATGTGGTTCTTGAATCTGACTGGCTACGGAATCTAGTTGAAACAAGATGGAGGTGAGGAAGATGAACAAGTGAATGAGTTTTAGGTGGCTAGGGAGACCAAGTGAAGTAACGTTTTTGGTAACAATCAACATATTGTGTGTTATGGTTTGCATATTTGAAACAAAGTACTCGGGTAGTAAATTCAGCTACAAGCTAGCAAGGAAATCTATCCTACAATTAAAGCTGGAAGCTACAGGTATCATCTTGCATTGTAAAGTGTTCTAGCCTGTTTGGACATTGTTTTGCGAACAGTAATTAACAGTTTCTACATGCCGTGATGCATTACTTAAGAGTGTTAACTTCTGTGCAACATGAGTGATATAATGTATTTAATATGTATCCAAATGAGTAGACACCTAAGACAATTGACTCATGAATGGTACACACCTGATGGCCTCAATTGCACTTCGTGCCCAGTCCCATACGCCATGGTTTTACACAGCACCCAAGCTTCTAGGAGAACGCCATGGTTTTACACAGCACCCAAGCTTCTAGGAGAACGCCATGGTTTTACACAGCACCCAAGCTTCTAGGAGAACACCATGGTTTTACACAGCACCCAAGCTTCTGGTAGAGAGCCATGGTTTTACACAGCACCCAAGCTTCTGGGAGAGTGCCATGGTTTTACACAGCACCCAAGCTTCTAGGAGAACACCATGGTTTTACACAGCACCCAAGCTTCTGGGAGAGTGCCATGGTTTTACACAGCACCCAAGCTTCTAGGAGAACGCCATGGTTTTACACAGCTTCTAGGAGAACGCCATGGTTTTACACAGCACCCAAACTTCTGGGAGAACGCCATGGTTTTACACAGCACCCAAGCTTCTGGGAGAACGCCATGGTTTTACACAGCACCCAAGCTTCTGGGAAAGAGCCATGGTTTTACACAGCACCCAAGCTTCTGGGAGAGTGCCATGGTTTTACACAGCACCCAAGCTTCTAGGAGAACACCATGGTTTTACACAGCACCCAAGCTTCTGGGAGAGTGCCATGGTTTTACACAGCACCCAAGCTTCTAGGAGAACGCCATGGTTTTACACAGCTTCTAGGAGAACGCCATGGTTTTACACAGCACCCAAACTTCTGGGAGAACGCCATGGTTTTACACAGCACCCAAGCTTCTGGGAGAACGCCATGGTTTTACACAGCACCCAAGCTTCTGGGAAAGAGCCATGGTTTTACACAGCACCCAAGCTTCTGGGAGAGTGCCATGGTTTTACACAGCACCCAAGCTTCTAGGAGAACGCCATGGTTTTACACAGCTTCTAGGAGAATGCGATGGTTTTACACAGCACCCAAGCTTCTGGGAGAGTGCCATGGTTTTACACAGCACCCAAGCTTCTAGGAGAACGCCATGGTTTTACACAGCTTCTAGGAGAATGCGATGGTTTTACACAGCACCCAAACTTCTGGGAGAACGCCATGGTTTTACACAGCACCCAAGCTTCTGGGAAAGAGCCATGGTTGTACACAGCACCCAAGCTTCTGGGAAAGAGCCATGGTTTTACACAGCACCCAAGCTTCTAGGAGAACGAGGAGAGCCATGGTCCCTTTTGATGAGCTAACAATGCAGCCCAGACAGCTATAGCAATGAATGAGTAGGCCTGAGCAGAGCAGGTACTTTGCTCTTCACGCTATAAAAAGGAGCTACACTGATATAGTCTTAAAGGATTAAATCATGCGAGACCTTTGACAGAAGTACGGAACATTACAAATTCTAGTTCCAAACAGGGGTTTTTGGTATCTAAATAGGACTGAAGTTTCGGTATACCGTGCAACACTACAAGTATACAGTGCACAGCTGTGTACATTTCATCCCAATCTGTAACCCCTGGCTGGACCCAAATGGCACCCTATTCCCTGTATAGGCTTGTGCACTACTTTAGACCAGGGCAGATTCCATATATAGTGCACTACTTTAGACCAGGGCAGATTCCATATATAGTGCACTACTCATCCAGAGGTCAGTCAGTCCAGGAGTAGTTCATCCAGAGGTCAGTCAGTCCAGGAGTAGTTCATCCAGAGGTCAGTCAGTCCAGGAGTAGTTCATCCAGAGGTCAGTCAGTCCAGGAGTAGTTCATCCAGAGGTCAGTCAGTCCAGGAGTAGTTCATCCAGAGGTCAGTCAGTCCAGTAGTAGTTCATCCAGAGGTCAGTCAGTCCAGTAGTAGTTCATCCAGAGGTCAGTCAGTCCAGGAGTAGTTCATCCAAAGGTCAGTCAGTCCAGGAGTAGTTCATCCAGAGGTCAGTCAGTCCAGTAGTAGTTCATCCAGAGGTCAGTCAGTCCAGGAGTAGTTCATCCAGAGGTCAGTCAGTCCAGTAGTAGTTCATCCAGAGGTCAGTCAGTCCAGTAGTAGTTCATCCAGAGGTCAGTCAGTCCAGTATTAGTTCATCCAGAGGTCAGTCAGTCCAGTAGTAGTTCATCCAGAGGTCAGTCAGTCCAGTAGTAGTTCATCCAGAGGTCAGTCAGTCCACTGGCAACATTCAACCAATATCACATTAGTTAAGCATTAGCCTCTGCATCACTGCACCCTGTCAGGGATCTACAGTGTTACCATTGTGGGGGCATATGCTCTTAAATATGGAATTTGGGAGCACCAGTGCCACTAGAATTTATATATTTTTTTTTAAATCACCCAGGTAATAATTGTAATTCTTCCTTTGCTGTCCCGCAGCTTCAGTAGTATGCAAACATGGTGGCACAGAAAGGACAATGAAGTAGCTTGGATTCACATAGGTGCAATGTTGGTTATATCTCAATCATACAAATATATTGTTTGTATTCTCAAAACCTGTATTTTGTTATGACTGACAATTCTTTGAATACATTTTTTTATTTAACCTTTAGACAAGTTAGTTAAGAACAAAATCGTATTTACAATGACGGCCTATTTAAGAGGGAACAGTCAACAGGCAGTCCTTGAACCAGCGACTGTGGCAGTTAGAGGCAGGCCTCTCCAGGTGACATTTTTTTATTTTATTTTTTTTACAAAATGCCAAAATGCCATTAATACCTTACATATTTTTAATTGTAGTCCTACATTGTGTGCAGCTACAATTTTTAACTTAAGAGCACATGTGCTCCATGTAAAAACAAATGTCACCTGCCTCTATCACAGCCACTGGCTCAAACACTGCCTCTTGACCATCCCCTCTTATCACTACAATTGATTTTTTACCCCCGCCCCCCCCCCATTATCAGTCCAGAAACCAGACTTAGTGTTCATCTGCTATATCATTATTCTTAGCTAGCCAGCTACTGCTCGTTACTCACCCGCACTCTGAAGCGGAACATGGCGAGGCGGACACAGTGACTGAGGCAGGCAGGAGGCAGGAACCAGGCGCGGGGAGGCGGAGTGGCCTTACTGCCGACGTGGTTAACGATGAGCTGGGCCGTCTGGCGTTGCCCCTGGGCCCGGCGTGCCCACTCCGGCCACCGCTCCTTCCCCAGGGTCCCGTTGAACACCACGACCAGCTCCAGCCCGCCCTGGTACAGACAGGCCTGGGACAGAGCGGACAGGTATCCCAGCATGGCGTTCCACTCCCCGCCGCACACCCAGTCCGTCTGGTAGCCGCCGTACAGACGCTGCAGACCGGAGTCAGCATCGATGAGTATCCGGGCCGGTGGTGGAAGGGGCAGAGGGCCGGGGTGGTGGTGCTGGCGTCCCGCAGTACGGCCTAGTTTGAGGAGGTCCACGGGGATGGCAGCCCCGGGACACCGTTTCTCCAGATACTCCTGGAAGCCCTGCACGCCCATCCCGGTGTTGTTGAGCCGGTGGGTCTGTCCGGGGGAAGGCTCGGTTGGTGTCAATCTGGTAGCTAACTGGAAACGGGCGGCTGACTAACTCGTCTCTGACAGTAACTGACTGACTACACGGCTGTTGTCGCCGGTAGCTAGTTGCGCCCCCCAACCCTGCCTAGCTGGTTAGCAACCTGGCTAACGTTGCTACATTTGGTCGTGTGTGTCCATCCCTGGTAGTATTGTGGTAAACTGCCAGCAAAACAACTGAAGTTTCTCGTTGACTAATCCTTAACTAGTTAACACCTGAAAATGTGACTGGCAGCTGACTGGCCATCTGTAGTTATGATTTGGGCGATGCTTCCAACTCCAAAGTTATAATCCTGGTTCACACGAAGAAACCCTCTGCGAATGATCTAGTTAGTGAACATGACTACAGCGGAATACTTAACCTGACAGTGCAAATATTTGTTAGACTAGTTCGAATTGCAAGTGCTAGCTAATGTAATGTACTAGGTAATGTATATGTTGATACCGTTAGCCATCTACAGGAGCTTTTAGCTAACTGGGTCCACAGGAATGAAATGGGCTGTTTGGAGAAATACAATAACTTAAATAAAAACAAACCCCTGATACAAACTCCCTCGCTTACTTCCAAACTCACGACTTCATGTGGAGGAAGGGAGCATACTTCCAAACTCACGACTTCATGTGGAGGAAGGGAGCATACTTCCGAGCGCTGTCAGCCATCTTGCGACTTCCTCACGGACCAACACAAGTGGAAGGGAAGCGGAGGGTTTTTGACTAGATGGACACAGCTTTTGTCAGAACGACTTTTCGTAGCAGGTTAGGAGAATTAGGTTTAGTTTTGGAAAAGAGTAAAGGTTAACGAAAATTAACAAAATGTATATTTTTAACGTTAATTTGACAAAAGCTGTATCCCTTCTAGCCATGAACAGGGCTGTGATGAAGCCAGGGGAAGTGGCCATAGTGCCGATAGGTTATATGTCGCCCCCTTGTGGATACATTTGGGACGGCAGGTACATCATGTATTTGGGGATTTTAACATGAGAAAAGGAGTCTTTCTGTATTCCAAAATCAACCCCTACACCTCCCCATAGCCATTTTACCCCCGAGGCCTAGACACACTCCCTGCCCCTAGCACCCCAAATACAACCCTGCTATAGTACACCCACTGCACAGGAGGTTGGTGGCACCTTAATTGGAGAGAACAGGGTCGTTGTAAGACTGGAGCAGAATAGGTGGAATGGTATCAAATACATCAAACACATGGTTTCCAGGTGTTTGATGCCATTCCATTTATGCCGTTACAGTTATTATGAGCCGTTCTCCCCTCAGCAGCCTCATGTGACGCACTGATACAGAAATACCAGCCCACCATCATCATCGCACACTCACACATTTTGTATAATTTGACCACAATCTAAGTGAGTTGGTGAAATATGTTGCTTTCCCTCCCCCTACTCCACTCTCTTCTCCTTCCTCCCCTCAATTCAATTCAAGGGGCTTTATTGGCATGGGAAACACATGTTAACATTGCCAAAGCAAGTGAAGTAGATAATATACAAAAGTGAAATAAATAAAAATGAACAGTAAACATTACTCACAGAAGTTACAAAAGACATTACAAATGTCATATTTTTTATTTATTTAACCTTTAACTAGGCAAGTCAGTTAAGAACAAATTCTTATTTACAATGACGGCCTGGGAACAGTGAGTGGGCTAACTGCCTTGCTCATGGACTCATTTTTACCTTGTCAGCGAAATAAAAAGAAAACAGGTTTTAAGACATTTTTCGTTAACAGAAAAACCTTATTTACAGATGTATTCAGACCCTTTGCTATGAGACTAGAAATGGAGCTCAGGTGCATCCTGCTTCCATTGATCAGCCTTGAGATGTTTCTACAACTTGATTGGACTCCACAGAAGAACACGAAGCTAGTTTTAGTATCGGTGATGAACACGAAGCTAGTTTTAGTATCGGTGATGAACACAAAGCTAGTTTTAGTATCGGTGATGAACACAAAGCTAGTTTTAGTATCGGTGATGAACACAAAGCTAGTTTTAGTATCGGTGATGAACATGAAGCTAGTTTTAGTATTGTGATGAACATGAAGCTAGTTTTAGTATCGGTGATGAACATGAAGCTAGTTTTAGTATCGGTGATACCACTTTATATTGTAATACATTGAGTTCTATATCACGTCTGCTGAATTTTTATATCGATAGACTTTATTAAATCAGAAACACACCATGAGACAGCGTTGTGTTTTAAATGGTTTATTCATTTCCTCCCCATAAAAAGTAACACTGCATTGTTTGTTATTTTTACACAGTCATGTTTTCTTTCCAGTGAAATGTCATATGTTTTCTACTGTTCTCCGAACTCTAGAGGTCAACCTGCTGGCTTGTGCTGCGGAGACATTCAACTATAAATCACAAGCAATGTTCCCTCTAAGATGAAGCACGAGATTTAACTTCACTCAACTTTCTAGAGTTTTCTCCCTGTAATTCACTCTCAATGTTTCCCTTTACTGTGGGAATTGTCAGAGAATCAATGAAATATTAACCGCTTTCCATGTAACATACCGAAACAAAATGAACTATGCAAGACTTAGTATGCAAAACTATGCAAGAGATTGTGTTTTAGGCAGAACCCACCAGAATAGGAACTATGACTCGTCCTCTACACAAACCACACATTGGCTGCTACTGTGGGCTGAATGATACAACAGCTATTTCCATGTTCAAATGTTATGGGATGCATTTTCTCCATTGTTTTGATGGTAGGCCACTCTGGTAGGCCTACATTATGATCACATAGCCACAGTAGCCTACTTGACCACTGTCTGAAAATGTAACTGTAAAGCCGGTACAGCCTCAGTAAACGCGCCGGAAGTTGCACAGAACCTTCACAACATTCAACAAGTTTGTGCTAAGCAGACCTGAAATTTGCTCAGCGCCTAAATTATTTTAAGGGAACATTGATCACAAGAACCAAAACTCCTCCACACTGCTGGAAGAGTATGACTTATTAAATGTTAAATCCTGTCAACCTTCCAGGTGTCTTTTTACAACCAGGGTTCACCTCAAGACATCACAAGCCACAGTAGCTTTATATTCCTTCAGTTCAAATATGTACCTCATCCTTCCTCACAAAATGACAGAAAGGAGGGGAGGCGGAAAGGCAGTGTTTGAGTGGATCTAAACAGGGCCCAAATCCCTCATTAAGCACCAGATAATAACTAGCAATTGCATAATACAACTGAAGCAGCAACACTGTTCCTTCATTACCATCCATCAAATAGGAAAAACATGATGAAACACTTCCTTTAAAACATGACATCACACACAGTAAAGAAAGGCTGCATCACAATATCATGGAAGACTGAGAACAAGAAATGCTAAAGTAATCAAGTGTTACAAACATTATTTAATTCTGTTTCTAAAAACATTTCAATGTGGGGTGCTGATCGATGGAGTTAAATGACAAATCTGAAAGGTTGAAAAATTATTGAGGATAAATCTTTGTCCCCTGGGCAACCTAACCCAGAGAGAAGGTTCTAATGTCCTAAAGGCTCTACTGCCCTCTCCTGGTGACAGCCGGTACTACCACAGCCTTCTGAATGTTCTAAATATTCTACCGCCCTCCCCTGGTTACAGACGGTACTACCCCAGCCTTCTGAATATTCTAAAGCACAGTCGCTGACTGGTCGATCTTCAAGGTATTCTTAGTCAATCATCAAACATGTCTGTAGAAAAGCCAACGATAAAGGCTTGCTCTCCTTTTTTATTCATGTTACACGGTTGTTAGTAGGTGCATTGATTCAGAAGCCCTGCACACCGGCTAGGCAAAGTGCTCCCATTTTGAAACATTTTATTTGTCTGAAAAGATCAACTCCGCCTACTCTAGAGACTGGGAGATCTGTAGCTAAATGGAGCGTGCCTGCAGATCTTCCAGGACCCTTGGCCACAGCAGTTTGATAGGCTACTAGCCTACATAACATTTAAAACATTTTAGAATTATGACCACAGAGAGAGCGTCATAGAATAGAGCAAAGAGCCGCTGAGTTTGTGTATTCAGCACTGTCAACTGTGTTTATTCAACACTAATACAAAACATAAAACGCGCTTCTCCATACTTCCGCTCACGCTGTAGCTGCAATGAATGAGTAGCCAAGTGCAGCGATAGCCCTGCGTTTTATCATTATTAGCAACTTGTCGTGTCTATTTTAATATCAAGGAATATTTCACTTTCTCTGGTCACAGGAACAACATGAATTTGTGCATGAGGCAGATGCGGTGCGACTCAAGTTTGGCCACCAGGTGGAAGACGGTGTCCCCTCTCTCTGGTCAGTCTCACGGGAGGAAAAGGAGAGAACAGGGACCGTGAGAGGTGAACCCTCTGCTGCTCTTTCTCTCCCTCCATTGAGACTAATGCAGTGTTCAAAACAACTGGGAACTTGGAAATCTCTGCCTTCCGACTTCAGTGTGTTGAAGAAAACTGGGAACTCTGAATGTTCTTTTTTTAGATCCGACTGGGAAAATTTGTTTTGAAGGACATCCAACTCGGAATTCCCAGTCGGAAACTCTGGCATCTTTCTAGAGGTCCGCCTTTCCAACCTGAAGATCACTGACTTCATATTTTTGACCTAGTTTTATTTTTCTCAAATTCCCAGTTGTATTGAAAGCACCATGACCATAAGATGCAGGTAACATCAGTGCAGTAAAATAAAAAAGCTAATTATTTTAATTAATGCTCCACAGTGCCTTGCAAGTGCTACACCAACTGATCTATTTTGTTATCAAGGCTCGATATTTGAAATAATATGGTCGAACAACAACAATATTGGCAGGCCAGGCACATAGCCAATATGCTGTGATAATGTATTAGGCCAGGCACATAGCCAATATGCTGTGATAATGTATTAGGCCAGGCACATAGCCAATATGCTGTGATAATGTATTAGGCCAGGCACATAGCCAATATGCTGTGATAATGTATTAGGCCAGGCACATAGCCAATATGCTGTGATAATGTATTAGGCCAGGCACATAGCCAATATGCTGTGATAATGTATTAGGCCAGGCACATAGCCAATATGCTGTGATAATGTATTAGGCCTACTGCACAATCCTACAGAACTGTTTTTATTAGGTTCATGTTACATTATTAAAGTCATTTAAGGAAAAACAATCTGAGCTGTAGATCTTGGCTGACTTGTTGACTGTGAAAGTGATTTTGAATCAGAAAACGTGAACACTGTTCTAAAGACTCTACTGCCCTCTCCTGGTGACAGCCGGTACTACCCCAGACTGCTGAACGTTCTAAAGATTCTACTGCCCTCTACTGGTGACAGCTGGCACTACCCCAGACTTCTGAATGTTCTAAAGACTTTACTGCCCTCTCCTGGTGACAGCTGGTACTACCCCAGACTGCTGAATGTTCTAAAGATTCTACTGCCCTCTACTGGTGACAGCTGGTACTACCCCAGACTGCTGAACGTTCTAAAGATTCTACTGCCCTCTACTGGTGACAGCTGGCACTACCCCAGACTTCTGAATGTTCTAAAGACTCTACTGCCCTCTCCTGGTGACAGCTGGTACTACCCCAGACTGCTGAATGTTCTAAAGACTACTGCCCTCTCCTGGTGACAGCTGGTACTACCCCAGACTGCTGAATGTTCTAAAAACGACTGCCCTCTCCTGGTGACAGCTGGTACTACCCCAGACTGCTGAATGTTCTAAAGACTCTACTGCCCTCTCCTGGTGACAGCCGGTACTACACCAGACTGCTGAATGGAAGGACTTACTGAATTAACGCTCATACTGTATCTGCAGACATAGGACCTCAAAATAGTACCCTTTACCTTAGTGCACTATACAGGGTTTAGGGCTCTGGTCTAAAGTACTGCACTATATAGGGAACAGGATTCAGTTTGGGACATATTGATACAGTATCTGCTGATATGATACAGCACTAAAAGAAACGCCTGTGTCTGTATCTGCCTGCCGGCGTGTGTCTGCCTGCGTGTCCATCTGCCTGCCTGCGTGTCCATCTGCCACACACAGAGCTAACTGTGAAGACACACAATTCAGTCCCATTCAAAATCCCATTTTCCCTAACCTGTACTCTTACCTTAACCCCAACCCTAGCTCCTAACCCTTAACATCATTCTAACCCTAAACGTCTAGAAATAGGATTTGACCTTGTGGGGACTAACAAAATGTCCCCAGTTGGTCACATTTTTGTTCCTTTACTATTCTTGTGGGGGACAAAAATAGTTACACACGTCCCCACACGCCCACGTTCGCCCGCCCACACACACCCGTCCGTCCGTCCGCCCGCCCACACACACCCGTCCGTCCGTCCGCCCACACACACCCGTCCGCCCGCCCACACACACCCGTCCATCCGCCCGCCCACACACACGTCCATCCGTCCGTCCGTCGGCCCGCCCACACACACCCGTCCGCCCGCCCACACACACCCGTTCGCCCGCGCCCACACACACACACACAAACGTCCGCCCGCCCACACACACACACACACACCCGTACGTCCGCCCGCCCACACACACACACACAAGGTTGTGTCTGTCTTCAGAAAGATGTTCAAAGTGCTTACAAAAAGCTTCTCGGCTAAACTGAAAAGCTTAGCGGTTGAAATCACATCGTTGTGCTCCTCAACTAGAAATCTACATCATTACAGAATCACAATAGTCTACATTCTACTAATCATTAACATTATAAAAACAACACTATCAATCATTCTGATCACCTATAATACTGTGATTGATCGTACCGCACACAGGATCTGGGAAGCACAAAGACTGATGTGATGACATGACCATTCAGGTATGTATGAAGACAGTGTGTAGAGCTGGGATAGATACTGGATGTTGTATATGTGAGCTCAGAGACAGTAGTCCTCTGTGTTATAGCTCGTCTACTGTAGAGGACTCGGCTCAGTTTACCAAAGGTACCTAAACCAGAGGGTGTGTGTCCAGATCAGGTCAGTCTCTATACAGCAGGGGTTGGCAACAGGAGGCCAACGGGCCAAAACCAGCCCGAAAGTGATTTTTTGGGCCCCCCGAAGTAGTAGTAGTAGTAATAATAATAATAATAATAATAATAATAATAATAATAATAATAAGGGGGATACAGGAATTCAACTAAAAATTATTTAAATTTAGGAAATGTGCTCCCAAATATTCTCAATGTAATCAAGGTATGAAATTGATCATGTCTTTTTGGGCTTAGTTGTGGTAATTTACAGTGTTCAAATTATTCTAATTATGTTGTTTCGGCCCCTCGACTGCATTTAGTTGCCTACCCTGCTAAACAATATCTTCATCCATCTTAGAAACATCCGTCATGGGTGTGGCCTCACTACTCTCCTCCCCCCTTTCCTTCTCTCCCTCCAGCATGGCTGTGCACTCCTCCTTGGGCCGCTCTGTCTCTCTCCTCTCCTCCTTCTCTCCCCCCAGCATGGCTGTGCACTCCTCCTTGGGCCGCTCCGTCTCTCTCCTCTCCTCCTCCTCCTTCTCTCTCTCCAACAGCTTGTAGTTGATGCCCATCCCTACGAAGAGGAAAACTGAGGAGATGATGAGGATGATACCACAACACAGGTAGGTCCACTGGTAGTCACCATAGAAGTCATAGAAACGACCTGGAGGGGGGAAAGACAGAGGAGAGAGATAATTCACTTTTGTATATTATCTACCTCACTTGCTTTGGCAATGTTCATGTTTCCCATGCCAATAAAGCCCCTTGAATTGAATTGAATTGAGAGAGAGAGGGACGAGAGAGAGAAAGAGGGAGGAGAGAGAGACTTGTTGATGATGACAATAAGGGAAATTTGTTCATTGTGATATAGGTAGAGTATGGCTCTCTCTCTCACACACTTACTGAGTAGTGGCGGTCCCAGCAGTACCGGTCCACACTCCACGATGGTGACGAGTCCGACGGCTGAGGAGAACCTCTGGGCCCCGACCAGGTCCATCAGAGTCTCAAACAGAACTGCTGACAGCCAGCCGAACGCAAACCCAAAGAACACAGCATACACCACGAAGCCTACATAGTCCACGGACAGCGGCGCCAAGACGTGACACACCCCGTTATAGAGCACGGATGCAGCGAAGAAGTACTGTATCCTGGGTCGGACCCAGCGGGTGTTGGCTAACAGCCCCATAGAAGGACGGGCGAACATGTCAACAAAGGCGAGGATGGAGAGAAGCAGAGCAGCCTTCTCTTTACTGATGTCCTTACTCTTAGCGTAGTTGGAGAGGAAGACTAGGGGAGAGAACAGGCCAAAGAACATGATGACGTTGCCAAGGAGATACAGCAGGAAGCCGCGGTGTTTAAACAGCGTCAGGTCAATCACGGCATTGACACGCTGCATCACCGTCAGATTAGACTCCGCCTTCTTCACCGCCCCGTTCTCCGACAGTTGGGGGTCGGCAGGTTTGGGTCCAATGGGTCTCATCAAGGACCCAGCTACACAGCAGTTGAGCAGTAGACCACCTAGGATGAGGAAGGAGCCCCTCCAGCCAAACTGGTCAAAGAACCAGGAGTTAAGAGGAGCCAGCGTGGACAGGAAGACTGGGCTGCCCGCCATGGCAATGCCATTGGCTATAGGACGACGCTTATAGAAGTATTTACCAATCATAGTCAACGCCGGATTCAGGTTGAACGCTAGACCCAGACCTAGAGAGGAGAGGGGAGGGAGGCAATGATCAGTAAACTACTGTATTAGAAAAATGTCCACATACAAATACAGGGTTGGTGGTACCTCCAATAACTCCGACACAGAAGTAGAGTTGTTGCACAGTGTTGCAGAAGGAAGCTGCTATCAAACCACTTCCTGACAGACAGCCCCCTAGCATCATGATTGGTCGACTGCCATAGCGGTTCACCAGAATACTGCTAATTGGTCCTGGAGAGACAGGGGAGGGGGGGGGAGAGGGACAGAAGATAATAATATTAGGAACAAGTTAGTTAGTGAATTAAAGTATTTATGTAAGGCCTCCTGAGTGGCCCAGTGGTCTAAGGCTCTGCATCACAGTGGTAGCTGTGCCACTAGAGATCCTGGTTTGAGTCCAGGCTCTGTCGCAGCCGGCCACGACCCATGGGGCGGCGCACAATTGGCCCAGCGTCCTCCGTGTTAGGCCGGCAGGGATGTCATTGTCCCGTCGCGCACTTGCAACTCCCGCGGGGGGCCGGGCGCAGTGCACGGTGTTTCCTCCGACACATTGGTGTGGATGGCTTTCGGGTTAAGTGGGCATTGTGTCAAGAAGCAGCGCGGCTTAGTTGCGTTGTGGAGGACGCACGGCTCTCGACCTTCGCCTCTCCCGAGTCCGTACGGGAGTTGCAGCAAAGAGACAAGACTAACTATTGGAGGTTTACTTAGTAGCAATGCAAATATCATGGTACAGGTAAATAGACACACTATTTTTTTATTTGACCTTTAACTAGGCAAGTCAGTTAAGAACAAATTCTTATTTTCAATGACAGCCTCCCGGGAAACAGTTGGTAAACTGCCTGACAAAGAAATGATCAGTCTATAATTTTAATGGTAGGTTTATTTGAACAGTGAGAGACAGAATAACAACAAAAAATCCAGAAAAACGCATGTCAAAAATTTTATAAATTGATTTGCATTTTAATGAAGGAAATAAGTATTTGACCCCCTCTCAATCAGAAAGATTTCTGTCTCCCATGTGTCTTTTATACAAGTATGAGCTGAGATTAGGGATTAAGGGATTGCTCCTAATTTCAGCTTGTTACCTGTATAAAAAAAACCTGTCCACAGAAGCAATCAATCAATCAATCAGATTCCAAACTCTCTACCATGGCCAAGACCAAAGAGCTCTCCAAGGATGTCAGGGACAAGATTGTAGACCTACACAAGGCTGGAATGGCCTTCAAGACCATCGCCAAGAAGCTTGGTGAGAAGTTGGTGCGATTATTCGCAAATGGAAGAAACACAAAATAACGGTCAATCTCCCTCGGCCTGGGGCTCCATGCAAGATCTCACCTCGTGGAGTTGCAATGATCATGAGAACGGTGAGGAATCAGCCCAGAACTACACGGGAGGATATTGTCAATGATCAAGGCAGCTGGGACCATAGTCACCAAGAAAACAATTGGTAACACACTACGCTGTGAAGGACTGAAATCCTGAGGTGCCCGCAAGGTCCCCCTGCTCAAGAAAGCACATATACATGCCTGCCTGAAGTTTGCCAATGAACATCTGAATGATTCAGAGGACAACTGGGTGAAAGTGTTGTGGTCAGATGAGACCAAAATGGAGCTCTTTGGCATCAACTCAACTCGCCCGTGTTTGGAGGAGGAGGAATGCTGCCTATGACCAAGAACACCATCCCCACCGTCAAACATGGAGGTGGAAACATTATGCTTTGGGGGTGTTTTTCTGCTAAGGGGACAGGACAACTTCACCGCATTAAAGGGACGATGGTCAAATCTTGGGTGAGAACCTTCCCTCAGCCAGGGCATTGAAAATGGGTCGTGGATGGGTATTCCGGCATGACAATGACCCAAAACACACGGCCAAGTCAACAAAGGAGTGGCTGAAGGAGAAGCACATTAAGGTCCTGGAGTGGCCTAGCCAGTCTCCAGACCTTAATCCCGTAGAAAATCTGTGGAGGGAGCCGAAGGTTCGAGTTGCCAAACGTCAGCCTCGAAACCTTAATGACTTGGAGAAGATCTGCAAAGAGGAGTGGGACAAAATCCCTCCTGAGATGTGTGCAAACCTGGTGGCCAACTACAAGAAACGTCTGACCTCTGATTGCCAACCAGGGTTTTGCCACCAAGTACTAAGTCATGTTTTGCAGAGGGGTCAAATACTTATTTCCCTCATTAAAATGTAAATCAATTTCTAACATTTTTTGACATGTGTTTTTCTGGATATTGTTGTTATTCAGTCTCTCAATGTTCAAATAAACCTACCATTAAAATTAGACTGATAATTTCTTTGTCAGTGTGCAAATGTACAAAATCAGCAGGGGATCAAATACTTTTTTCCCTCACTGTAGCTGTAAAATAGTAAATAATGGCTACTTCTCAGAAAGTTTTAAACTGCCAAGAGGAGTAAAACAAGGTTGTCCACTATTGGCATATTTATTTATTTATTATTGCCATCAAAATGTTACCTGTTAAATTGGATCCAACAATAATATTAAGGGTTTAGAAATCCTGGGCTTAAAAACAAAAATGTGTCATTGTACGCTGATGATTCATGTCTCCTGAGGGAGAATAGGCTTTGTCACGCCCTCTTCACGACCGTCTTGGTGTGTTTGGACCTTTCTAGTTTGTTGGTGATGTAGACACCAAGGAACTTGAAGCTCTCAACCTGCTCCACTACAGCCCTGTCGATGAGAATGGGGCATGCTTGGTCCTCCTTTTCCTGTGTTCCACAATCATCTCCTTTGTCTTGATCACGTTGAGGGAGAGGTTGTTGTCATGGCACCACACAGCCAGGTCTCTGACCTCCCTATAGGCTGTCTGGTCGTTGTCGGTGATCAGGCCTACCACTGTTGCCATTGGCAAACTTAATGATGGTGTTGGAGTCATGCCTGGCCATGCAGTCATGAGTGAACAGGGAGTACAGGAGGGGACTGAGCAATCACCTCTGAGGGGCCCCTGTGTTGAGGATCAGCATGGTGGATGTGTTGTTACCTACCCTTACCACCTGGGGGCGACCCATCAGGAAGTCCAGGATCCAGTTGCAGAGAGAGGTGTTTAGTCCCAGGGTCCTTAGTTTAGTGATGAGCTTTGAGGGCACTATGGTGTTGAACGCTGAGCTGTAGTCAATGAACAGCATTCTCACATAGGTGTTCCTTTTGTCCAGGTCTGAAAGGGCAGTGTGGAGTGCAATAAAGATGGCATCATCTGAGGATCTGTTGGTGCAGTATGCAAATTGGAGTGGGTCTAGGGATTCTGGGATAATGGTGTTGATGTGAGCCATGACCAGCCTTTCAAAGCACTTCATTGCTACCGACGTAGCTATCTGACTTCCTCTGTTCTCCATATAGATCTCAGAACAGATCTATTTGACTTCCTCTGTTCTCCATATAGATCTCAGAACAGATCTATTTGACTTCCTCTGTTCTCCATATAGATCTCAGAACAGATCTATTTGACTTCCTCTGTTCACAACACTAATGACATGATAATGCCTGTCCATCCACCTGTAACACATGATCACTAGCTGTTGAGTGAGTATACAATGTGATATGTACACATCTTTTTGTAAAGAGAACAGAAAAGGGGTCAGAACATCTAGGGTAAAGCACATTATGAGGAGCCCCCTGAACCAATCACACAATTTAGCATGAAGAGGACTTTCACCCCATCTTTTCTCACCTTCTCTCCCACCCATCTTGCCCCCCCCCCCCTCCCACCCATCTTGCCCCCCCCCCTCTCCCACCCATCTTGCCCCCCCCCTCTCCCACCCATCTTGCCCCCCCCCCTCTCCCACCCATCTTGCCCCCACCCCTCTCCCACCCATCTTGCCCCCCCCCTCTCCCACCCATCTTGCCCCCCCCCCTCTCCCACCCATCTTGCCCCCCCCCCTCTCCGACCCATCTTGCCCCCCCCTTCTCCCACCCATCTTGCCCCCCCCTTCTCCCACCCATCTTGCCCCCCCCCCTCTCCCACCCATCTTGCCCCCCCCCCCCCTCTCCCACCCATCTTGCCCCCCCCCTCCCACCCATCTTGCCCCCCCCCCCCTCTCCGACCCATCTTTTTAATCCATGTTTTTAATGAAGACAGTATTTGTCTCTGTGTTTCAGTGACGACAGAAACCCCTTCTGGGAGATCAGATTCCTCCCCTACCAGCCCCCACCACTCACCTCCACCGTACATGCAGGCCAGCATGATAGAGGAGATCCATGAGACCTGTGAGGGAGTAGCGTCAAAGGTGGCCTCCAGCTCCTTGAAGAAGACAGTGATGGACTTGGGGAAGGCATAGGAGAAGCCGATAGAGATGAAGGCTCCCACCACCACCGCCCAGCCCCAGCCCCCCTCTGGAGGAGTGTAGCCCACCGGACCGCCCACCGCTGGGGCCATGCTGTCAGAGGGATAGTCTTAACACCCCCACACTGAAGGGTAGGTCACACAAACCCGTTTGAGGTGGCTGGTTAAGACACTGGTAGAGGTTGTAGTTATAGTCAGTCAGTCCTTCCTTCTCAGTCTGTAGCTACCATCAGGAATCACTCTGGACCTGCAGACAGACAGAGACATTTGAATGTTAGTCATTTAGCAGATGGAGGAGGATTATTTAACATACTGTTTGAAGAGGTTTCCGATGGTGAAGATATTGTTTGAAGAGGTAGGGGTTTCAGATGTTTTCGGAAGATGGACAGGGACTCGGCTCTCTTAGCTTCAGAGGGAAGCTGGTTCCACCATTTGGGTGCCAGGACAGAGAAGAGCTTGGGGTCGGAGGGCCAAGAGACCCGAGGTGGCAGAACAGTGTGCTCAGGTTGGGGTGTAGAATTTAAGCATAGCCTGAAGGTAGGGAGGGACAGTTCCTCTTGCTGCTCCGTAGGTAAACACCATGGTCTTGTAGTGGATGTGAGCTTTGACTGGAAGCCAGTGGAGTGTGGAGAGGAGTGGGATGACATGAATTTGGGAAAGTTGAAAACGAGGCGGGCTGCTGCGTTCTGGATAAGTTGTGGGGTTGTGGTGGGAAAATTACAGTCAGACATACTATGCTGTTTTACTTAGACAATTGTCCATTGTTATATGCTAGTGTTTCTTTTGCTGATGCAGGCTCGTCTTGTGTGACTCAGTCATAAGTCTGGGTGTACAGTTAAAAGCCGGGTGCGACCACAGTATGTGACATCCCATTTGTACTATCTGCAGGAACTCATGTGTGGAAACTTGCAGGAAGGGACAGAGAATTGTGGCAACGTCAGCTATCTTAATCTGCACAGACAAGCTAATCACCTTTTATATATTATTATGCCCCCCCCCCCTTTTGCATCTGCTAACTGCCACATAGACAAAGAGGTCTGACTTTTCTATAAAAGCTGAGCCAACTGTTCTTTGGGCTCTTAACTCTGCACCATTGAGTGGATTGTTAATCGCTTCATTTTTGCAAATCTTATAATAAAGTTGTTGTTTGAAGAATCTACAGTATCTCTTCTTCTGGTTAGAATTTCCACAAAAGGGTTTAATAGCACAAGCCGGGAGCCAACAGTGAGTTGCAGTGGATGGAGGACAAGTGTCTGGATTAGGATTAGGATGCGCCGCTTCCTGTGTTAGGTAGGGTCATACTCTACGGATGTTCCACTTCCTGTGCGAGGTAGGGTCGTACTCGACGGATGTTCCTCTTCCTGTGTGAGGTAGGGTCGTACTCTACGGATGTTCCTCTTCCTGTGTGAGGTAGGGTCGTACTCTACGGATGTTATAGAGCATGAACCTGCAGGAGCGGGTCACCGCTTTAATGTTTGCACAGAACAACAGGGTGTTGTCCAGGGTCACGCCAAGGTTCTTTGCACTCTGGGAGGGCAACACTGGAGTTGTCAATCGTGATGGAGAGATCACATCTACACTGCTCAAAACAATTAAGGGAACACTAAAATAACACATCCTACATCTGAATGACTGAAATATCCTTATTAAATACTTTTTTCTTTACATAGTTGAATGTGCTGACAACAAAATGACACAAAAATCTATCAACCCATGGAGGTCTGGATTTGGAGTCACACTCAAAATTAAAGTGGAAAACCACACTACAGGCGGATCCAACTTTGATGTAATGTCCTTAAAACCTGTTGCGACGAGCAAACCCGTATCCGGGAGCGTAATTATAGCCTCAAGCTCATTAGCATAACGCAACGTTAACTATTCATGAAAATCGCAAATGAAATGAAATAAATATATTAGTTCACAAGCTTAGCCTTTTGTTAACAACACTCATCTCATATTTTCAAAAAATGCTTTTCAACAATAGCTACACAAGCATTTGTGTAAGAGTATTGATTGCTAGCATAGCATTAAGCCTAGCATTCAGCAGGCAACATTTTCACAAAAACAAGAAAAGCATTCAAATAAAATAATTTACCTTTGAAGAACTTTGGATGTTTTCAATGAGGAGACTGTTAGATAGCAAATGTTCAGTTTTTCCAAAAATATTATTTGTGTAGGAGAAATTGCTCCATTTTGTTCATCACGTTTGGCTGAGAAAACCCCCCGAAACCCCCCCGTCATCTTGGTTTCGCTTGTAGCATCAGTTCTGTGGCACTCACAGATAATATCTTTGCAGTTTTGGAAACGTCAGAGTGTTTTCTTTCCAAAGCTGTCAATTATATGCATAGTCGAGCATCTTTGTGACAAAATATCTTGTTTAAAACGGGAACGTTTTTCATCCAAAAATTAAATACTGCCCCCAGAGTTTCAAGAGGTTAAAACAAGTCAAAATGAGGCTCAGTGTGTGTGGCCTCCACGTGCCTATATGACCTCCCTACAACGCCTGGGCATGCTCCTGATGAGGTGGCGGATGGTCTCCTGAGGGATCTCCTCTGTCGTGGAAATTTCCTCTATTTACCAAATCATGAGAGCAAACCACACACCAGTCAGTTATGCTTAATCTTACACCTTTAATAATAATTAAGCTTTTGCAATAGCATTTTTTACTTTCAACAGTTCAGTATCTCTAATGAAAAGTTGAGAGTTCCAACATAATGGCAAATGGGATCCTTTATAGCAAAGAGCCACCCCCCCTAGACGACATGACAAACCACAGGTCTTAGGAACTTACACAAAGAAAGACTTTACTTCAGAGAGGAGTATCCCCTAGCCAGACAGAGTTGGCTATAAATTATCGTTCAGTTTGGTCTCCTAAAGGAAGCTCTTATTTCATCCTTGGTACAAAAATGGTACCAAGACATTACCCCCACCCTATGATATATATCAAATTGTCATTTAGATACAACCAATTCTAAATACAACCAATCCTGGACAAGCTCACGGAGAGGAGAGTGAGGCTATAGGTTAAGATAGGAGCAACAAAAGAGGGAGCATAGAATGATTCCAGACACTGCCATCCTCCTCTCCCCGATGGGAAAAGTAGGGAGTGACTGGCAAACAGACACAGTGGAGCAAAAGATGTTTACACATGATGACACCTTGACCTCTCCCCGGCCCAAACAACTTAGTCTTGACATAGAACAGATACTGAAACCCCGCCACAGTATTATACAAAAATAACATTCTGATGAGAAGTAACTTACAAACATATGATGAATATAAAACATCTTACCTATGTTACCACCTAATTCTGATTATTCCCCAACACCTCCCAGACCTGGACTAAAGCATCTGCCAACTCCTGGACAGTCTGTTGTGCAACGTGGCGTTGGTGGATGGAGCGAGACATGATGTCCCAGATGTGCTCAATTGGATTCAGGTCTGGGGAACGGGCGGGCCAGTCCATAGCATCAATGCCTTCCTCTTGCAGGAACTGCTGACACACTCCAGCCACATGAGGTCTAGCATTGTCTTGCATTAAGAGGAATCCAGGGCCAACCGCACCAGCATATGGTCTCACAAGGGGTCTGAGGATCTCATCGCGGTACCTAATGGCAGTCAGGCTACCTCTGGCGAGCACATGGAGGGCTGTGCGGCCCCCCAAAGAAATGCCACCCCACACCATGACTGACCCACCGCCAAACCGGTCATGCTGGAGGATGTTGCAGGCAGCAGAACATTCTCCACGGTGTCTCCAGACTCTGTCACGTCTGTGACATGTGCTCAGTGTGAACCTCCTTTCATCTGTGAAGAGCACAGGGCGCCAGTGGCGAATTTGCCAATCTTGGTGTTCTCTGGCAAATGCCAAACGTCCTGCATGGTGTTGGGCTGTAAGCACAACCCCCACCTGTGGACGTCGGGCCCTCATACCACCCTCATGGAGTCTGTTTCTGACCGTTTGAGCAGACACATGCACATTTGTGGCCTGCTGGAGGTCATTTTGCAGGGCTCTGGCAGTGCTCCTCCTGCTCTTCCTTGCACAAAGGCGGAGGTAGCGGTCCTGCTGCTGGGTTGTTGCCCTTCTATGGCCTCCTCCACGTCTCCTGATGTACTGGCCCGTCTCCTGGTAGCGCCTCCATGCTCTGGACACTACGCTGACAGACACAGCAAACCTTCTTGCCACAGCTCACATTGATGTGTCATCCAGGATGAGCTGCACTACCTGAGCCACTTGTGTGGGTTGTAGACTCCGTCTCATGCTACCACTAGAGTGAACGCACCAGACCAAAACATCAGCCAGGAAGCATAGGAACTGAGAAGTGGTCTGTGGTCCCCACCTGCAGAACCACTCCTTTATTGGGGGTGTCTTGCTAAATGCCTATAATTTCCACCTGTTGTCTATTCCATTTGCACAACAGCATGTGAAATGTATTGTCAATTAGTGTTGCTTCCTAAGTGTAAAGTTTGATTTCACAGAAGTGTGATTGACTTGGAGTTACATTGTGTTGTTTAAGTGTTCCCTTTATTTTTTTGAGCAGTGTATGTATTATTGCCATCGAAATGTTAGCATATAATTAAGGGATTAGAAATCCAGGGCTGAAAGACAAAACGGTGTCATTGTTGATGATTCATGTTTTATAACCACAATTACAATCCCTCCACAGCCTCAGAGGATCTAGATACTTTTTCTATTTTGGATTAAAAACAAATTATGATCAATATTACGTATTGGATCACAAAAAAAAATGCAATGTGTACTTGTAGTCTACCAATGGAATGGCAAGCCAGACAAAATTAAAAGGGCATTGCCCTAACTCTCCCTTGGTCTTTAGGGCAAATCTGGTCTGTGATAGGAGGGGGGGTTTTCACACCTAGCTCGGCTATTAGACTATTCTTTAGTAAAGGTTGAATAGTCTATTGTTCAGCTATTAGCCCCACTCCCCACCTTGCAACAACTGGATGTCTTTTTGTCGAGAGCAAAACTTTATTTTTCAATCAAAAATAATTGTTCTGAAAGCAAAAACGAGGCTTCAAAGTAAAACAATAAATACAAAATCTAATATTTTGTGATAGAGCGCAAAACGTTATGCATTTTATTCCCCAAAAATATTTAGAGAACAGAAAATGTTTTTGAAAACAAAACTCCAATTTAATTTCAGTATCAACCACCCTCCATTTTGTCAATTTTTTGAGTGTCAGTTTGGCTACAACCAATACTGTTCAGCCTTTCTTTCCGACACAAAGGAAGTCATAGCAGACAACTACAAAGAAGGACTGTGTGATGATGGCATCTCAGGTAAGCAGCACTGGGCGTTCTTCCGTCCAACTTTTAGCTGGTAGTTAAGCTCCTACGATTCAGTGTCAGCTCATAACATAACTATATTACATACATACCGTAGAATGATAAATCATGCAATTATTATTCTCAAGCTAACCAAAAGCATTTTACTACAAACACCTGTACTCACCATATTCAGTTGATTTAATCTAACTTTCTTTTATGGCAACTCGTAAGCAGGCCATGTCCTATGTGTTTCATAGTCGATATATAATCATCTTTCATTACAGTGTAAGGGTTAGCTTGGTTTACAGAGTGATGAAAGAACACAATATGTCTGTCAGGGAATGCTATTCTGATATGTCAGATGAAGGGTTAGACCAGAAAGTCAGAGCCATTAAGGTGAGGATGCACCATGAGGGCTTTAAGATGGTCAAAGGAAGTCTCAGAACAATGGGCCATCGTGTACAATGGCGAAGAGTTAGGGAGTCTTCGTAGCATTTAGATGGTGCCCCATGCGGGCTTTAAGATGGGCCATCGTGTACAATGGCGAAGAGTTAGGGAGTCTTCGTAGCGTTTAGATGGTGCAGGTATCATTGCCAGAATGATCCAGCTTCGTTGCATTGCTCGGCAAAGATACTATATTCCTGCTCCCATGTCCCTCGTCCACATTGATACAAAATCAGAAATGGATAAAAAGGTACTAAGATGTACAATGTTCCATCAAACAGAAGTTATTTTAACTGTTTTATTCCTAGACAGATGTTCAATAATGTATGAAATTGGAGTTGTTCTTCATCAACTGGTGATACATAAATAATGAAGCAGGTTAATAATTTATTTTAATTCCAGTGCTTTTTTTTCAAGATACAACAACAGGTAAGTATATTATTTTGTATACATATTGCCCCTTTTTCCTCCCCCTTTTCCTCCAAACTTAACAATGGTCATTATGGCCAAACAGTTCCATTTGTGTTTCATCAGACCAGAGGACATTTCTCCAAAAAGTACAATCTTTGTCCCCATGTGCAGTTGCAAACCGTATTCTGGCTTTTTAATGGCGGTTTTGGAGCAGTGGCTTCTTCCTTGCTGAGCGGCCTTTCAGGTTATGTCAATATAGGACTCGTTTTACTGTGGATATAGATACTTTTGGACCGGTTTCCTCCAGCATCTTCACAAGGTCCTTTAGTGTTGTTCTGGGATTGATTTGCACTTTTCGCACCAAAGTACGTTCATCTCCAGGAGACAGAACGCATCTCCTGACGGCTGTGTGGTCCCATGGTGTTTATACTTGCGTACTACTGTTTGTACAGATGAACATGGTACCTTCAGGCATTTGGAAATTGCTCCCAAGGATGAACCAGACTTGTGAAGGTCTACAATTTTTTTCAGGGGTCTTGGCGGATTTATTTTTATTTTCCCATGATGTCAAGCAAAGAGGCACAGAGTTTGAAGGTAGGCCTTGAAATACATCCACAGGTACACCTCCAATTGACTCAAATGATTTCAATTAGCCTATCAGAAGCTCCTAAAGCCATGACATCATTTTCTGGAATTTTACAAGCTGTTTAAAGGCACAGTCAACTTAGTGTATGTAAACTTCTGACCCACTGGAATTGTGATACATTGAATATTAAGTGAAATAATGTCTGTAAACAATTGTTGGAAAAAAATTGCTTGTGTCACGCACAAAGTACATGTCCTGCGGACGACACAACAGTGGTAGGCTTGATTACCAACAACGAGTACATACTGTACTCTATATCATCGACTGTATCCTTATGTAATACATGTATCACTAGCCACTTTAAACTATGCCACTTTGTTTACATACTCATCTCATTTGTACATACTGTACTCGATACCATCTACTGTATCTTGCCTATGCTGCTCTGTACCATCACTCATTCATATATCCTTATGTACATATTCTTTATCCCCTTACACTGTGTACAAGACAGTAGTTTTGGAATTGTTAGTTAGATTACTTGTTGGTTATTACTGCATTGTCGGAACTAGAAGCACAAGCATTTCGCTACACTCGCATTAACATCTGCTAACCATGTGTATGTGACAAATAAAATTTGATTTGATTTGATTTGATTTAACCGACTTGCCAAAGCGATAGTTCAACAAGAAATTTGTGGAGTGGTTGAAAAACGAGTTCTAAGTGTATGTAAACTTCAACTGTATGTCTAATAATGACATGGTCTTCTATTATTTGTCCGTATGTGTCTGTTTTTCAGCATAAAGTACTCTGTGGCCACTTAGTGTGGACACCAGGTGAGACCACACACACAGCCTCTCTCCTTCACGTCATCCCTCTCCCCTTTTTCCGTAAATCCTCTAGGTGATATCAACTGTGTTGGTGAACCCCTCCCCCATGTGAACTGGCTGACAGAGGGCACAGCATGATGAGGTGAGAGGTCAGGTCAACAAGAAGTATTATTAAAGCGATGCTTTACATTGAAATACAGACAGATGTAGTAGTCCCAGAGTTAATGATCCAAGGTCCTTACCTTGAGGTTTTAAGAGGTTAAGAGTAGAGGTCGACCAATTAAATCGGAATGGCCGATTAATTAGGGCCGATTTCAAGTTTTCATAACAATCGGAAATCGGTATTTTTGTGCACCGATTTGCATTTTATTTATTTTTTTACACCTTTATTTCATCTTTATTTAACTAGGCAAGTCAGTTAAGAACACATTCTTATTTTCAATGACGGCCTAGGAACGGTGGGTGGGTTAACCTCATGAAACTCTGGGGGCAGTATTTCATTTTTGGATGAAAAACGTTCCCGTTTTAAACAAGATATTTTGTCACGAAAAGATGCTTGACTATGCATATAATTGACAGCTTTGGAAAGAAAACACTGACGTTTCCAAAACTGCAAAGATATTATCTGTGAGTGCCACAGAACTGATGCTACAAGCGAAACCAAGATTAAATTTCATACAGGAAGTGAGACAGATTTGAGGCGCTGTGTACCAATGTCTCCTTATATGGCTGTGATTGCGCAAGGAGAGAGCCTACACTTTGTCGTTTCCCCAAGGTGTTTACAGCATTGTGACGTATTTGTAGGCATATCATTGGAAAATTGACCATAAGAGACTACATTTACCAGGTGTCCGCTGGGTGTCCTCCGTCAAAACTATTGCGTAATCTCCAGGTGCGCGCATTTTTCCATTTAGTTCAGAGGAGAAACCAAACTGCCACGCGTGATTTATCATTGAATAGATATGTGAAAAACACCTTGAGGATTGATTCTAAACAACGTTTGCCATGTTTCTGTCGATATTATGGAGTTAATTTGGAAAAAAGTTTGCGTTGTTATGACTGAATTTTCAGGGTTTTTTCTCAGCCAAACGTGAAGAACAAAACGGACCGATTTCTCCTACACAAATAATCTTTTTGGAAAAACTGAACATTTGCTATCTAACTGGAGAGTCTCCTCATTGAAAACATCCAAAGTTCTTCAAAGGTAAATGATTTTATTTGAATGCTTTTCTTGTTTTTGTGAAAATGTTGCACGCTGAATGCTACGCTAGGTATCAAAACTCTTACACAAATGCTTGTTTTGCTATGGTTGAAAAGCATATTTTGAACATCTGAGATGAGTGTTTTTAACAAAAGGCTAAGCTTGACGTTGCGTTATGGTAATGAGCTTGAGGCTATAAAATAGGATCCCGGATCCGGGTTTGCTCGTCGCAACTGGTTAACTGCCTCGTTCAGGGGCAGAAAGACAGATTTTCACCCTGTCAGCTCGGGGGATCCAATCTTGCAACCTTACAGTTAATTAGTCCAACGCAATAACGACCTGCCTCTCTCGTTGCACTCCACAAGGAGACTGCCTGTTACGCAAATGCAGTAAGCCAAGGTAAGTTGCTAGCTAACTTCTTACCTGGGAATATTGAAGACTCATGTTAAAAGGAACCACCAGCTTTCATATGTTTTCATGTTCTGAGCAAGGAACTGAAACGTTAGCTCTCTTACATAGCACATATTGCACGTTCTTCTCCAACACTTTGTTTTTGCATTATTTCAACCAAATTGAACATGTTTCATTATCTACTTGAGGCTAAATTGATTTTATTGATGTATTATATTAAGTTTAAAAAAAGTGTTAATTCAGTATTGTTGTAATTGTCATTATTACAAAAACATTTATTTTTATTTTATAAAATCGGCCGATTAATCGGTATCGGCTTTTTTGGTCCTCCAATAAATCGGTAACGGCGTTGAAAAATCATAACCGGTCGACCTCTAGTTAACAGGTCATTAAGAGGTTCTTACCTCTTTCCTTTCTCTTCTATACCTCACTCCCCACCTCATCTTTCTTCCTCATTTTATAATGCACACCATATGTGCATTGACGTACAGACTGAACTTGTACTTATAATATTACAATTATTATATAAATAATTGTAATATTATAAGTACCATATATATATATATATATATTGAATGTATTATGCATTTTAAACACCTGGATAATGAACTTCTTTCAATAAAGCGTTTCACATTCTCCACTGGTTGAGATTAAGTATCTCATTGAAATACTATCCTGTGTCCTCAGATTAATGCAGATGAAGGGAGTTAGATAGGCATGGGTGTATTTCTGTATATATGAATTACAAATCAGCCTTTACTTAAATCATGTTTAGTCTATTGCATAGTTACAATGTGTAATCATTGATGTCCCAGGAGCAGGAGTGGTAAACACTGTTGAAGTGTATAATTGTAATACATACATGCAGACACAGCATCATTCAAAGAATGGAATTTGATACACCTGGTATTGGATATGACTGAAAAAGAATGTCTTACTGAACTGCAGCTTAATTTGCCAAGGAAGAGTACATGATCAGTGAATATATTCAATGTACAGGCTACAATGTGGGAATCTCATGAGTGGTAAAAACTACAGTACATGTATATAGGACTTGCATCCTTAAGATTAACATTTAAGAACAGTTCAGCGAGACAACTCAAAAGGTGAAATCCATTAAAAAAAACGCCAAGATAATGGAATTCATTGCCCTTGACAATCAACCTGTTGTGGGTGATGTTGGCTTGCGCGACTTGTCGAGCTTTTAATTTCACACGTCAAATAACACAGTTCTATTATAGAATGGTGTGTTCTGAATTTGCACGTTCAAACCAAGCGCCACCACTACTATCAGAAGGACTGTCAAAGCTGTACAAATAAAGTCTGCAAACAAGCAAACACCGGCCACAAACGATGTGTTAACAAAACCACGTTGGTAATAAAGCATCATTTGTTCGACTGCAACTTCTGGGGTAGCTAGCTTCAGCTTGGTACCTAGATAGCACCAATACAACCAGCCTGAAAACAATGACCTGTAGAAACTGCAGTCATTTTCATTATTCTTAGCAATGATTTAGGAATCCTTGTGATTAAGTATTAGCTAGGTTGCCACTTGTTGTTTGCCTATTGAAATTGAACTTTGAGCTACTTAACTTCTTTGGGGTAGGGGGCAGTATTGGGTGGCTTGGATGAAAAACGGGCCCAAATTAAGCTGCCTGCTACTCAGCCGTAAAAGCTAGAATATGCATATAATTAGGAAATTTGGATAGAAAACACTGAAGTTTCTATAACTGTTTGAATGATGTCTGAGTATAACAGAATTCATATGGCAGGAAAAAAACCTGAGAAAAAAAATCCAACCAGGAAGTGGGAAATCTGAGGTTTGAAGTTTTTCCAAATCAGCCCCTATTGAAGAGACAGGGTAATATTAGTTATGTTTCACTTCCCAAGGCTTCCACTAGATGTCAACAGTATTTAGAACCTGTTTTGAGGAATCTACTCTAAAGGAGGGGCTCATAAGGGCTCTTTGAGTGAGTGGTCTGGCACGCTCACGTGAAAGGTAGCTAGCTACGTTCCACTTCATTTGTACAGACAAAGGAATTGTCCGGTTGGACCATAAAACTTCATTTAATGTTAAAAACATCCTAAAGATTGATTCCATACTTAGGTTGGCATGTTTCTACAGGCTGCAACGGAACTTTTTGAACTTTTCGTCCAACGCGACCTGAACGCGCTTTTGGATTGGTTTACCAAACACCCTAACTAAAGAAGATATTTGGACATAACTGATGGACATTATCGAACAAATCAAACATTTTATGGTGGAACTGGGATTCCTGGGAGTGCATTCTGAGGAAGATTATCAAAGGTAAGTGAATATTTAAAATGCTATTTCTGAGTAATGTCGACTACCCAATATGGCGGGTATCTTTTTGGCTGCTTTGTTGTCTAAAGGCTGTACTCAGATTATTGCATGGTTTACTTTCTCCGTAAAGTTTTTTTTAAACTTCTCCTTAATGCAACCGCTGTGTCAGATTTATCTAAAGTTCCACGTATAATAGTTGTATGTTTACGAGTATTTCTGTAAATTGATGTGGCTCTCTGCAATATCACCGCATGTTTTAGAAGTACTGAATGTAACGCGCCAATGTAAACTCCGATTTTTAGAAATATAAATATAAACTTTATCAAACAAAACATACATGTATTGTGCAACATGAAGTCCTATTAGTGTCATCTGATGAAGATCAAAGGTTAGTGATTCATTTGATCTCTTTCTCCTTTTTGTGACTCCTCTTTGGCTGGAAAAAATGGCTGTGTTTTTCTGTGGCTTGGTGGTGACCTAACAATCTTTTGTGGTGCTTTCGCTGTAAATCCTTTTTGAAATCAGACACTGTGGCTGAATTTTATCTTTAAAATGGTGTGAAATACTTGTATGCTTGAGGAATTTAAATTATGATATTTTTCGTTGTTTTGAATTTGGCGCCCTGCACTTTCACTGGCTGTCGCGGGGGGGGGGGGGGGGGGTTCCGTTAGCTTTGTTGCCCAAAGCTAACATGATAAGCAGCCAGCAAGCTTCATCTGGCTAGTGAGGCTAAACCTGACTGGGTTATGTGTTGTGAAGCTAGCCACAATAAGGGTTAGGCACAATAGTAAAATTTGTGGTTTGCCTTCAAAATAAAAGTACCTCTTTGAAAGTGATGCAGGAGGTTACAATTGGTGGAATCATGGCATATTTAGACTAGATCATATTAAACAAGGTTGGACTATGAAGCAATGAAATGGGGTATCAGTCTACTCGGTGACACCCACAGAACACAACCGTGAAGAGTTCACACAAATATTAGCGTTGTAGCTCTTATCGCGGGACTGTGACTGTGTGAAATCCCCTCCCCAGTCAGTCTATTGTCTGTATTGACATTCATATTGCACTGTACAGCTTTACCTAAGGATTGGGGATCAATGAAATGGGTAACAGTCTACCCAATTTTTTCATCCTCCTCAGTTATCAGACTCTAGGTTGACATAGGTTGACAATAAATGTGGCTCAATTCACAGTTGTTTCAGAGTCCCGCAATAAGAGCTACAACGCTAATGTTCTCTGGGTGTCACGGAGTAGACTGATACTTATGGATTGTGGATCAATGGGTAAGGCTGTACAGTGAAATAAATATGCCCCCAATGCAATTCTAAAGTACAATACATCCAGTGTGATTCTAAAGTACAATACATCCAGTGTGATTCTAAAGTACAATACATCCAGTGTGATTTCAACAGATTAACAAATGGTAGTATTTTGCACTTGAAGGTGGTAAATGACCTTTTAATGGCATCAGACCGAGGCTCTGCATCTGTCCTCGTGCTCCTAGACCTTAGTGCTGCTTTTGATACCATCGATCACCACATTCTTTTGGAGAGTTTGGAAACCCAAATTTGTCTACACGGACAAGTTCTGGCCTGGTTTAGATCTTATCTGTCGGAAAGATATCAGTTTGTCTCTGAATGTTTTGTCCTCTGACTAATCAACTGTAAATGTCGGTGTTCCTCAAGGTTCCGTTTTAGGACCACTATTGTTTTCACTATATATTTTACCTCTTGGGGATGTCATTCGAAAACATAATGTTAACTTTCACTGCTATGCGGATGACACACAGCTGTACATTTCAATGAAACACGGTGAAGCCCCAAAATTGCCCTTGCTAGAAGCATGTGTTTCAGACATAAGGAAGTGGATGACTGCAAACTTTCTACTTTTAAACTCGGACAAAACAGAGATGCTTGTTCTAGGTCCCAAGAAACAAAGAGATCTTCTGTTGAATCTGACAATTAATCTTAATGGTTGTACAGTCGTCTCAAATAAAACTGAAGGACCTCGGCGTTACTCTGGACCCTGATCTCTCTTTTGAACATATCAAGACCATTTCAAGGACAGCTTTTTTCCATCTACGTAACATTGCAAAAATCAGAAACTTTGTCCAAAAATTATGCAGAAAAATCAATCCATGCTTTTGTCACTTCTAGGTTAGACTACTGCAATGCTCTACTTTCCGGCTACCCGGATAAAGCATTAAATAAACTTCAGTTAGTGCTACGGTCACAAGACGCAGGCCTCCTAATTGTCCCTAGAATTTCTAAGCAAACAGCTGGAGGCAGGGCTTTCTCCTATAGAGCTCCATTTTTATGGAACGGTCTGCCTACCCATGTCAGAGACGCAAACTCGGTCTCAACCTTTAAGTCTACTGAAGACTCATCTCTTCAGTGGGTCATATGATTGAGTGTAGTCTGGCCCAGGAGTGGGAAGGTGAACAGAAAGGCTCTGGAGCAACAAACCGCCCTTGCTGTCTCTGCCTGGCCGGTTCCCCTCTTTCCACTGGGATTCTCTGCCTCTAACCCTATTACAGGGGCTGAGTCACTGGCTTACTGGGGCTCTCTCATACCGTCCCTGGGAGGGGTGCGTCACCTGAGTGGGTTGAGTCACTGATGTGATCATCCTGTCTGGGTTGGCACCCCCCTCTTGGATTGTGCCGTGGCGGAGATCTTTGTGGGCTATACTCGGCCTTGTCTCAGGATGGTAAGTTGATGGTTGAAGATATCCCTCTAGTGGTGTGGGGGGCTGTGCTTTGGCAAAGTGGGTGGGGTTATAGCCTTCCTGTTTGGCCCTGTCCTGGGGTGTCCTCGGATGGGGCCACAGTGTCTCCTGACCCCTCCTGTCTCAGCCTCCAGTATTTATGCTGCAGTAGTTTGTCGGGGGCTAGGGTCAGTTTGTTATATCTGGAGTACTTCTCAAATCAAAAAATCAAATCAAATTTATTTGTCACATACACATGGTTAGCAGATGTTAGTGCGAGTGTAGCGAAATGCTTGTGCTTCTAGTTCCGACAATGCAGTAATAACAAGTAATCTAACTAACAATTCCAAAACTACTGTCTTGTACACAGTGTAAGGGGATAAAGAATATGTACATAAGGATATATGAATGAGTGATGGTACAGAGCAGCATAGGCAAGATACAGTAGATGGTATCGAGTACAGTATGTACAAATGAGATGAGTATGTAAACAAAGTGGCATAGTATAGTATAAAGTGGCTAGTGATACATGTATTACATAAGGATACCGTCGATGATATAGAGTACAGTATATACGTATGCATATGAGATGAATAATGTAGGGTAAGTAACATTTATATAAGGTAGCATTGTTTAAAGTGGCTAGTGATATATTTACGTCATTTCCCATCAATTCCCATTATTAAAGTGGCTGGAGTTGAGTCAGTGTCAGTGTTAGTGGTGGCTGTTTAACAGTCTGATGGCCTTGAGATAGAAGCTGTTTTTCAGTCTCTCGGTCCCAGCTTTGATGCACCTGTACTGACCTCGCCTTCTGGATGATAGCGGGGTGAACAGGCAGTGGCTCGGGTGGTTGATGTCCTTGATGATCTTTATGGCCTTCCTGTGACATCGGGTGGTGTAGGTGTCCTGGAGGGCAGGTAGTTTGCCCCCGGTGATGCGTTGTGCAGACCTCACTACCCTCTGGAGAGCCTTACGGTTGAGGGCGGTGCAGTTGCCATACCAGGCGGTGATACAGCCCGCCAGGATGCTCTCGATTGTGCATCTGTAGAAGTTTGTGAGTGCTTTTGGTGACAAGCCGAATTTCTTCAGCCTCCTGAGGTTGAAGAGGCGCTGCTGCGCCTTCTTCACGATGCGGTCTGTGTGAGTGGACCAATTCAGTTTGTCTGTGATGTGTATGCCGAGGAACTTAAAACTTGCTACCCTCTCCACTACTGTTCCATCGATGTGGATAGGGGGGTGTTCCCTCTGCTGTTTCCTGAAGTCCACAATCATCTCCTTAGTTTTGTTGACGTTGAGTGTGAGGTTATTTTCCTGACACCACACTCCGAGGGCCCTCACCTCCTCCCTGTAGGCCGTCTCATCGTTGTTGGTAATCAAGCCTACCACTGTTGTGTCGTCCGCAAACTTGATGATTGAGTTGGAGGCGTGCGTGGCCACGCAGTCGTGGGTGAACAGGGAGTACAGGAGAGGGCTCAGAACGCACCCTTGTGGGGCCCCAGTGTTGAGGATCAGCGGGGAGGAGATGTTGTTGCCTACCCTCACCACCTGGGGGCGGCCCGTCAGGAAGTCCAGTACCCAGTTGCACAGGGCGGGGTCGAGACCCATGCCGAGCTGTAGTCGATGAACAGCATTCTCACATAGGTATTCCTCTTGTCCAGATGGGTTAGGGCAGTGTGCAGTGTGGTTGAGATTGCATCGTCTGTGGACCTATTTGGGCGGTAAGCAAATTGGAGTGGGTCTAGGGTGTCAGGTAGGGTGGAGGTGATATGGTCCTTGACTAGTCTCTCAAAGCACTTCATGATGACGGATGTGAGTGCTACGGGGCGGTAGTCGTTTAGCTCAGTTACCTTAGCTTTCTTGGGAACAGGAACAATGGTGGCCCTCTTGAAGCATGTGGGAACAGCAGACTGGTATAGGGATTGATTGAATATGTCCGTAAACACACCGGCCAGCTGGTCTGCGCATGCTCTGAGGGCGCGGCTGGGGATGCCGTCTGGGCCTGCAGCCTTGCGAGGGTTAACACGTTTAAATGTCTTACTCACCTCGGCTGCAGTGAAGGAGAGACCGCATGTTTTCGTTGCAGGCCGTGTCAGTGGCACTGCATTGTCCTCAAAGCGGGCAAAAAAGTTATTTAGTCTGCCTGGGAGCAAGACATCCTGGTCCGTGACTGGGCTGGATTTCTTCCTGTAGTCCGTGATTGACTGTAGACCCTGCCACATGCCTCTTGTGTCTGAGCCGTTGAATTGAGATTCTACTTTGTCTCTGTACTGGCGCTTAGCTTGTTTGATAGCCTTGCGGAGGGAATAGCTGCACTGTTTGTATTCGGTCATGTTACCAGACACCTTGCCCTGATTAAAAGCAGTGGTTCGCGCTTTCAGTTTCACACGAATGCTGCCATCAATCCACGGTTTCTGGTTAGGGAATGTTTTAATCGTTGCTATGGGAACGACATCTTCAACGCACGTTCTAATGAACTCGCACACCGAATCAGCGTATTCGTCAATGTTGTTATCTGACGCAATACGAAACATCTCCCAGTCCACGTGATGGAAGCAGTCTTGGAGTGTGGAGTCAGCTTGGTCGGACCAGCGTTGGACAGACCTCAGCGTGGGAGCCTCTTGTTTTAGTTTCTGTCTGTAGGCAGGGATCAACAAAATGGAGTCGTGGTCAGCTTTTCCGAAAGGGGGGCGGGGCAGGGCCTTATATGCGTCGCGGAAGTTAGAGTAACAATGGTCCAAGGTCTTTCCTCCCCTGGTTGCGCAATCGATATGCTGATAAAATTTGGGGAGTCTTGTTTTCAGATTAGCCTTGTTAAAATCCCCAGCTACAATGAATGCAGCCTCCGGATAAATTGTTTCCAGTTTGCAAAGAGTTAAATAAAGTTCGTTCAGAGCCATCGATGTGTCTGCTTGGGGGGGGATATATACGGCTGTGATTATAATCGAAGAGAATTCTCTTGGTAGATAATGCGGTCTACATTTGATTGTGAGGAATTCTAAATCAGGTGAACAGAAGGATTTGAGTTCCTGTATGTTTCTTTCATCACACCATGTCACGTTGGCCATGAGGCATACGCCCCCGCCCCTCTTCTTCCCAGAAAGATGTTTGTTTCTGTCAGCGCGATGTGTGGAGAAACCCGTTGGCTGCACCGCTTCGGATAGCGTCTCTCCAGTGAGCCATGTTTCAGTGAAGCAAAGGACGTTACAGTCTCTTCTCCTGTCCTATTCGGTGTCCTGTGTGAATTTAAGTGTGCTCCCTCTAATTCTCTCTCTCGGAGGAGGACCTGAGCCCTAGGACCATGCCCCAGGACTACCTGACATGACTCCTTGCTGTCCCCAGTCCACCTGGCCGTGCTGCTGCTCCAGTTTCAACTGTTCTGCCTTATTATTATTGGACCATGCTGGCCATTTATGAACATTTGAACATCTTGGCCATGTTCTGTTATAATCTCCACCCGGCACAGCCAGAAGATGACTGGCCACCCCACATAGCCTGGTTCCTCTCTAGGTTTCTTCCTAGGTTTTGGCCTTTCTAAGGAGTTTTTCCTAGCCACCGTGCTTCTACACCTGCATTGCTTGCTGTTTGGGGTTTTAGGCTGGGTTTCTGTACAGCACTTTGAGATATCAGCTGATGTACGAAGGGCTATATAAATACATTTGATTTGATGATTTTATATAACATTCCAACCTCATTTAGCATGATCTATTAAATTATGGCATACTTCTACTATTTGTATTCATTTGCATCACTGTCAATGGCATACTTTCATTCTGAAGGACAACCGCAAAGTCCACTATTGTGGCTAATCCTTATTATGGCTAGCTTCACATAGATGGGTCCGACAACCATTAATCAAATAAGAACAGTCTTATAAATTAGGGTTATTTTAGATGATGACACCTAGCTATATGGTTAGATAGTAGCTATAGCGAACTATACATCTACTGAAACAGATGTCGTTTTGCTATGTTTCTGGGGAAGAACATTGTTTGCATCCATCAGCTAGCCAACTTTTTAATGACCAGCACTGGAGGTACGCAAGACGACTTTATCAACATCATAGCATACGTATTGATGAATCGTTGTGACACATATATATATTTTGTACCTTTATTTAGCCAGATAGGCAAGTTGAGAACAAGTTCTCATGTACAACTGCGACCTGGCCAAGAATGAAGCAAAGCAGTGCGACACATACAAAAACAGAGTTACACATGGAATAAACAAAACAGTCAATAATACAGTTGAAGAAAATCTATATACAGTGTGTGCAAATGAGGTAAGAAAAGAGAGGCAAGGCAATAAATATGCCATGGTGGTGAAGTAATTACAATATACCAATTAGACACTGGAGTGATTGATGTGCAGAAGATGAATGTGCAAGCATATACAGTGGGGCAAAAAAGTATTTAGTCAGCCACCAATTGTGCAAGTTCTCCCACTTAAAAAGATGAGGCCTGTCATTTTCATCATAGGTACACTTCAACTATGACAGACAATGAGAAAAAAAATCCAGAAAAATCACATTGTAGGATTTTTAATGAATTTGCAAATTATGGTGGAAAATATGTATTTGGTCAATAGCAAAAGTTTCTCAATACTTTGTTATATACCCTTTGTTGGCAATGACAGAGGTCAAACGTTTTCTGTAAGTCTTCACAAGGTTCACACACACTGTTGCTGGTATTTTGGCCCATTCCTCCATGCAGATCTCCTCTAGAGCAGTGATGTTTTGGGGCTGTTGCTGGGCAACACGGACTTTCAACTCCCTCCAAGGATTTTCTATGGGTTGAGATCTGGAGACTGGCTAGGCCACTCCAGGACCTTGAAATGCTTCTTACGAAGCCACTCCTTCGTTGCCCGGGCGATGTGTTTGGGATCATTGTCATGCTGAAAGACCCAGACACGTTTCATTTTCAATGCCCTTGCTGATGGAAGGAGGTTTTCACTCAAAATCTCACAATACATGGTCCCATTCATTCTTTCCTTTACACGGATCAGTCTTCCTGGTCCCTTTGCAGATAAAAACAGCCCCAAAGCATGTTTCCACCCCCATGCTTCACAGTAAGTATAGTGTTCTTTGGATGCAACTCAGCATTCTTTGTCCTCCAAACACGACGAGTTGAGTTTTTACCAAAAAGTTATATTTTGGTTTCATCTGACCATATGACATTCTCTGGATCATCCAAATGCTCTCTAGCAAACTTCAGACGGGCCTGGACATGTACTGGCTTAAGCAGGGGGACACATCTGGCACTGCAGGATTTGAGTCCCTGGCGGCGTAGTTTGTTACGGATGTTAGGCTTTGTTACTTTGGTCCCAGCTCTCTGCAGGTCATTCACTAGGTCCCCCCGTGTGGTTCTGGGATTTTTGCTCACCGTTCTTGTGATCATTTTGACCCCACGGGGTGAGATCTTGCGTGGAGCCCCAGATCGAGAGAGATTATCAGTGGTCTTGTATGTCTTCCATTTCCTAATAATTGCTCCCACAGTTGATTTCTTCAAACCAAGCTGCTTACCTATTGCAGATTCAGTCTTCCCAGCCTGGTGCAGGTCTACAATTTTGTTTCTGGTGTCCTTTGACAGCTCTTTGGTCTTGGCCATAGTGGAGTTTGGAGTATGACTGTTTGAGGTTGTGGACAGGTGTCTTTTATACTGATAACAAGTTCAAATAGGTGCCATTAATACAGGTAAGGAGTGGAGGACAGAGGAGCCTCTTAAAGAAGTAGTTACAGGTCTGTGAGAGCCAGAAATCTTGCTTGTTTGTAGGTGACCAAATACTTATTTTCCACCATAATTTGCAAATAATTCATTAAAAATCCTACAATGTGATTTTCTGGATTTTTTTTCTCAATTTGTCTGTCATAGTTGAAGTGTACCTATGATGAAAATTACAGGTCTCCCTCATCTTTTTTTAATTTTTGTATTTTTAATTTTTAAACTGTTTATTAAGTTTTGAACATACACACACAGAGACAAGACAAAGCAAATATAAATAATATACTCAACTAGAAAAAAAAAATACAAATAAAAATACAAATAAAAAAATAGCTTTAAAGATACCATACTTTAGACAAGTTAAACACACCAGGCAGAAGGCTACAGAGGTTAAAGGGCAATCTATAGTACAGGGACAGAGCAAACACCTCACCATTGTTCCTGTAAGCAGTCAAGGGATAAGGGTGGAGAAATGCAACCCCTCACAGAGAGTCATGGCCACAGACCGACCATCCACTGGACAAAAAAAAAGTTTACAATGCTTTAAAATAAAAAAATAAAATGATTATTCATGTAGGCGTGAACAAAATGTAAAAATAACTGGGAAAAACAAGCTCACACTTCAGTCTCTGCCTGGGAAGATGAACAAGGCATCTGCGGACCACAATCAATAAGCACATGGACCTTAATGCCACCCCCCCAGCAAAAACACAGAGAGAAGCTCCTCCAACCCTTAAGTCACAGACTTATTTTAGTATTAATTGGAATGCCATCAGAGGATGGACTGTTTAAAGTAAGACCGGAATGGAGCCCAAGCCTCAAACAGTTTGGGGTTCCCACGTGAATTTAATTTAATTTTTTCTTTCTCTCATCTTTTTAAGTGGGAGAACTTGCACAATTGGTGGCTGACTAAATACTTTTTTGCCCCACTGTAAGTAATGCAGTAATATGAAATACAAGTGATAGTGTAATCAACGTGTAATAACCATTGGGGGGAAAAAAATCATGAACGTGTTAAATTATTATGTGACGTGCAGTCATATTCAGGCCCTAATTGGTCATCAAGTTTATTTGACAGGTCAAATAGTGTTCTCTTCTTTGACATGCAAAGACCCAAACGGCGTTCCACAGAAATCCTGGTTGAGAAACAATTGAACAACAAAACAGCACAGCAAGTAAGTGAAATAAATAGGTTTTGTATGTTTGACTGGTAATGGGGACATATGTAAATGCCAATAAAATAACTTTTTTGGTCAGTGTGGTGTGTAACCTTCTTTAACTAGGAAAGTCAGTTAAGAAAAAATTCTTATTTACAATGACGGCCTACCGCGGCCACACCCGGACGATGCTGGGCCAAGTGTGCTCTTCCCAAGAAAGTTTATTACCATTAGCCTATCTGTTCTAAACAGTCATTCAACAAGATGGAAATGCATAAGATATTCCCATGAAACTGAGACCAATTGATTGGCATGCAGTTTCACCAGTAACATTTCAAGAATTGTCATTCACCATTGACAGTGATGGACTATTTTGAAATGAGGTATGCCCAACTTGGTGTTTGAGGGTATTAAAAATATAACATTTTCTTGAGACAAAATGTGTGGGCATTGGCAGGCATTGCAATTGGAGGATCCATTTTATGCATATTTTATAACAGGGCTCTTCAACCCTGTTCCTGGAGAGCTACCATCCTGTAGGGTTTACATTACAACCCTAATCTAGCACACCTGATTCTAATAATTAGCTGGATTATAAAATGGATGGGGTTGGTTACAAACGGGGTTGGAGTGAAACCCTACAGGACGGTCTCTCTCCGGGAACAGGGTTGGAGTGAAACCCTCCTACAGGACGGTATCTCTCCAGGAACGGGGTTGGAGTGAAACCCTACAGGACGGTCTCTCTCCGGGAACAGGGTTGGAGTGAAACCCTCCTACAGGACGGTATCTCTCCAGGAACAGGGTTGGAGTGAAACCCTCCTACAGGACGGTATCTCTCCAGGAACAGGGTTGGAGTGAAACCCTACTACAGGACGGTATCTCTCCAGGAACAGGGTTGGAGAGCCTTGTAATTCAATAGGCTATATCTGTCGGTACAAACTTTGAGGAAATGACAACATCACTGACATTTTGTTGCGCTCCCTGACCTAAACAAATAGCAGTACACCACTACCAGTCAGATCTGTGGTAGGTCTACTAAACCACTACCAGTCAGATCTGTGGTAGGTCTACTAAACCACTACCAGTCTGATCTGTGGCAGGTCTACTAAACCACTACCAGTCAGATCTGTGGTAGGTCTACTAAACCACTACCAGTCAGATCTGTGGTAGGTCTACTAAACCACTACCAGTCAGATCTGTGGTAGGTCTACTAAACCACCATGTTTTAGCCTTGATCTCCATTTACATCGTCATAAACTACGTTTGGATTAGCCTACACTAATTCAAATCAACTGGGTTATTTTACCGCACCAGTTTTACAATCCAATGCATGTATCTATGCAATAAAACAGATATTGCGGCGCGTATAATATTTTTTATTAGGATTTTTTTCAGGGGGTGCAGCACCTCTACTTCCCACAGTTATGGACCTCTACTTCCCACACTTGGATTACTTCATGGAGAAAAAAAAAGTATATGTTTTAATAACTGAGCTTTTTCTAAATTCAAAACTGTTAAATCACATTAACAGATAATGTGACTTAACCAAAGATTTTTGTAACAGTCTGTAGCTAAGAGAACTGGTGATCAGCAGATGATGAGAGGTGGTCATGATGAAATCCCAAAGAAACATAGTGAGTTCAGAGAACAACTGTAGGCGGAGTGTTGTCATGATCAAACTGCCATTCAGGTCCTCGAGTCATCTTCTTCATGAAATACAGCATAATGTCTAATCCATCGAGAGGGATACGGTCCATGAGTTACAGTTCTACTACAATGACACATGCAGGTAAAGGAATGTTTCTCTCCAATCATTTACTCCAGGAAGAAGCCCAGGCACCACACGGCATTGTCTGTAACACATTGTACAGTTTGAACATGCACATAGGCAGAGATTACGTGTATACAATATTTACCCTAATTGACAGAAATATGGCATAAATCTCAAACTTTGCACAGCGACCAGACCGTACAAATGTACCAGTATCTAGCTACAGCCATGTTTCACATGCACGCTTAGGCAAATATATTTATAGTAAAACCAGATATTACGTTTTAGAGATTTTCAAACATTTAAATTGTTGTATTATAGTTTCTCCTCAATGTTAGCTAGTAAACTTAGCTAGCTAGCTAGCTTGTTGGATAGCCAATAATTGTTATTTGCATCTGTTTAGAATCCTATTTTTCATCATGCCTATAGAGTGATTTTGAAATAAATCTATCATAATCATAACCAATGTCAACCCTTGTCAATTATGTTTTACTAGCTAAATTATATTTAGCTAGTAAAACTATTTAGCTAATGTTACATGATCCCTAAAAAGTTACAAACAGGAGGCCTGACGCATATTAACCAGTTAACAGGCGCCAGGCTAACTAGCTAGCCAACACCGGTCATCTGCTAACACTTGCTGGTAAACTTAGATTTAGGCGGCTGGTTGTAAAGTTATTACTTGTGTCTGCCTGCCTTGGGGGAAGGACGGGGCCAGATCACGAAGCACCGCCCCACATGAGTTGTAGAGACAAGGGAAAAAAATGTGTCAGCTTATATAATTAGCAATGAATCTGCTGATAGGAGCGTCGCTGAAAGACATCCAAAGGCTCTATCGAACAAGGATAACCACATCTACACGCACAAAAACGTATAGCGTGGTCAGTATCACAAAATCACATTTTATTGGTCACATACAAATATTCAGCTGATGTTATTGCGGGTGTAGCGAAATGCCTGTGACTGATTATCTGGTGTAACAGAGCCATCGCAAAACGCCACAAAGCAGGACTACATTTATTCTCAGATCCCATCAATACACCGGAAGTCATCATTCAGCGCGCGACGCCCAGACCTTTCTTCCTCCCTCCTGGGCATTGTGTGAAACACATCTCACGGTCCTAGAAATGCCTCGGACATGATGAAAACAAGCCCAGATTCGCCCAGGGTGAAATTCCCCTTTAACAATAGGTAGTCCAGGTATGTCAAGGGGGTGGGCCTTTCCTCTTTTGTTTTATATTGTTCCTCAAGCAAGGGGGGGGGGGGGCGATGACATCATGAATTCCCATCAGACCAAGCCCTACTCCTTGACGTTTGCAGTTGTGTCTAATCAGCACTATTTTGCTATTAGACTGTTTTGACCCATTAGTGTGTGCGCGTTACTGTATTTATACTTGGGATATGGCTTTGCAACAGGAAACGTTAGAAAATCACTGGAGGATGTGGTGGAAGTACCTTTGGCAGTCATTACAGCTGTAAATCATCTAGAATACAATACTACCAACTATGAAACTCTTAGGGCAACATACACACAGTGTACAAAATATTAAGAACAGGGACCAGAAGGACAGGGACCCGAAAGGTCAGGGACCAGAAAGGACAGGGACCAGAAAGGACAGGGACCAGAAAGGACAGGGACCAGAAAGGACAGGGACCAGAAAGGACAGGGAGGGAGGAATGAATGCGGTTCGATTCTCGACCCTTCTTCCTAAGTGTGCACTTATACACTCCCCCTAATGGATGACCTCCCTCAGTTACATGATCTGACTGAGCTGCTGTCTCTTGTC